>NC_016090.4:37948124-38033718 GCF_000004515.6 Glycine max
AAAAATAAATAGGTATATATATTATATTCATAATTATATAAAATATTTATTATAAAATTAATACTGATATTTTTAATAATAATAATAATAATAATATTTTAGAATAAAAACTAAACTATATTGTAAAACCTCTTTATATTATGATTTTTAAAATAAAAATGTAAAAAGCTGCAATACATTTTTATTGTGTTATTATTATTTTTATTTTTATTTGGAATATTTTATACTTAAATATAATTAATTTTTTTAATTTTAGATTTTTGTGAACTTGCAATTTTATATTTATTAGATTGATTATATATAATGAAATTAACACACAAATATTTGGTTGGTCGCAGATTACTCATACAATATTTTAGCGACCAATCATAAAATAGCACTGGTGTTATTATATTTTTTAAAAATTAGAGACGCAAAATAAATAGTCCCCAAAAATTAAATAACATTAGCGATTGAAACTTTCGGTAGCAAAAAAATTATATACATTTGCGACTAAAAATGTCGGTAGCAAACAAATTATATACGTTTGCAACCGACATGTGAATCTCTACTTCCATCTCTGAATCTCGATAAAACTTTTGACTAAAACAAAAGCGGTCTCTGAATTAGTTGCTATTGAGACCGAATACCGCAATCACAAATATTTATTCACTAAATCGATTTTTTTTTTGTAGTCTCATGTACCAAGTCTCTTAAGGCTTCGATACAAGATGAAAAATGGGGTGCAAAAGTGGAACTCCTTTAGCATTGTGCAAGAGTTTACGAGAGAAAAGTAAGAATGATGTGGTTCGTTTGATACAATTATTTTTTTAGATTAGTAGAAGACTATCATGGAAGTGTCTACACTAGATTAAATTATTTTTTTCTTTTTTCTTCTTAAATTTCCCCACCACTATCTTCCTCATGACTCTAGTACAATCATGAGACATTGTTTGTTCACCACATGCTACTATAGAAAATTTTTGGCAACCATTTCCTTTCTTTTCTCAATTTTATTTTTCCTACTTCCCTACCCCACATATGGTCACCATGGTAGTGATGCAACCATGCACACCACCCACCACATAGATTTGAACATAAGTGAGGCCACATTCCAATTAAACAACTTTGAGAGTGTAAAACAATAATAATGTGCTTAATAAACACTTGGTTAAACTCAAATCTATAATAACAATCATTTCTTTCATAAAAATAATAATGCATAATGTTCAAATTCATATCTAAGATACACAAAAAACTCATATCTACAAAAATCGATACATAAATCAACAACAAATCCAAATTTGTTTTTAATTTTTTATACGATCTGTGTTTTTGCTGGAGATGTTGCAATGTCGACCACCGCTCCTTTGCTAGTGACCCCTGGCAATAGATTTGGGGTGTAAATCAAAGAAACATGCTCTTCGAACAAAATGCATATAAGATCGTTCTCCCAAAATGCTTTGGATTTTTCACTGCTTCTACAACCATTATGTCCCTTTGGACTTTCTATTGCTCCCACCGCCATCATGAGGAGGAGTTCTTTGCGATTCACACTCAAAGCTTTCATCGTCACCGATCGAATTTTTGGAACACCATTCTCATGAAGTGGCCAAAAGCAAAAAAATGTTAAGATTTGGTCAGAAATAATGAAAGAGAGAGAAGGAAAAAACAATTGTATGGTGTAGGCACTTTAGAATAAGCCCATGATAATCTTATCTTAATATCTAAAAACACTTGAATCGGACGGATAAAATCCTTTTCAATTTTTTATTGCAAACTTATGCATGATGCATAAGAATTTTGGGTCACACACCCTAGTCTTCATCTCTATACAAAAATTCTTTTTCTTTTGACTCTTTAGGCAAACTCCACAAGTTTGTTTTTTTTGTTTTTGTCTTGTCTCTTTAACTGTCCTCATAAGTATTCTCTTCTATCAAAGTCTCTTCAAAATTTTAGTAAATTCACTAGAAAATTGTTAAAGGTAAAATAAAAATACTTTTGTTATACTTTTATCTGGCAAACAAAAGCTAACAAGATTACACAACACTACTATAGGGAAGGGAATTCACATTGGTTCAGGAGATATTCTACATTAATTCCAAAAGAAATGTAATTAAATTGCAGACTTCATATAAAGTGAGACTTTTCTACATTGGTTATAAAATAAAGATTCATCATAATCATATAACATGCAATAACAAAGTGCAAAGTCCCATGGCTTTCTTTTGTTCTTTCCTTTTTGAAATTGAACCTCATAAATTATTTAAATATCAAAGTTAAGATGCAAACAAGAAGATCATTTACAAAAATCCACCCAATTATCAAGGCAAGATCAACATATTAGGGTTTCTCCTTCAACTGTGGAGCTTACTTCTTGAGCTTTGTGGTCTTCTTGTGGCAGGACTTGCTTTGAGGTTTGATTTAATGATTTCTTGTGGTGGAATAGTTTTGGTTGGGGAAAGGGCATGTTCGAGGGGTTTGAGGTTGCTAGGGTTTTGTGTGGAAGTGGAGAATTGTAGTGGTTGAGGGTTGGGTTAAGGTTTTTCTTGGCAACAAAGGGTGGCTTGTGCATGACTCGCATCGCCATCACACAATTGAAGTAGCAAGGCCACAATGATGACACAAAGTTTTGAGTGGTTAAGTGTGAGAAGGAAAAGTAGACGAGAGAAGAAAAAGGTGACACAAATAGGTTCAAGGTGACGACAAATGAAAAAGACGGAGGCACAGGTTTTTTTAGGGTTCAAGTCACATAACGTAATGGCATATTGAGACAAATATTATTATTTTAACAATCTTTTTACATCCTTTATTAAGATAATTGATGCAAAAATGTTTTAATTATTTACAAAATTATTATCACACATTTTCTAATATCAATTATGGGTGAACCTATGTAAAAATCACCATCGCATAATGTTTTTTTTTCTTAAGTAGTACAAAGATATAAAAAGATAACTATAAACTAGTTTTTCTCATAGAGTTTTCATTCAAAACTCGACCATATATATATATATATATATATATATATATATATAATATGCTTGTTCGGAGATCATGAGTATTTCCAAATCTATTGGATTAGAGACTAATTTTGTTCATGATATGTAATTGTCATTAACCCAAAAGAATTTTGCATACAGTGAAAATTAAACACGGATTTTTTCGTTAAATAAATCATTTTTACTCATATAAATACAACATAATTTTACATTATCATGCCAACCCTTTTTTGATTATGTTCATGGTTTAATTAGGAATGGACTACCGCACTAGCTAGCTAGTGCCATCATCTAAATAAAATTGAGGATGAATCATATTCATGAGCGATACATTAGGCCACACTAGTGGTGAATTAGGTAAACATATGTAACAATCTAGAACAAGAACGAATACTCGAAGGAATCCGATTCAATTCTTCAAGGGTCTACATTGAATCCTGCCAATTATCTTTGAAATGATAGGAGACTAATTAAAGACAGAAAATTAAAGTTTATAAACTTTGCAGAGTGGTAAGTGGAGAGGCCACTAAATCACGGAGTTTTATAGTATGCTGGTGCTACCGAAGAAAAAATGGCGAGCTAGCTAAGAGCCATTATCATGATTTTTCGACTGATCATGATACACCATACATATTATCTTCACGTTTTGTTTTCAGTCAACTATATAAGTTACTTTTTCGTGGACAACAACTTGAATATAACAAATGTCAGCCATACTTTTGAATAGTTTACTAAATAAATGATTTTACTTATTTTGTTACAATGGGAGACCTTCTCACGCATGTTTGCAATTATATCATATGAGATATTTTCTTTCTTTTACACTGTAGGAGTATTGAAGGAATTTATTTAAATAAATGAAAATGACACATACGATTTTTTTATATTTTAATAATTTTTAATAAAATTTATTAAAGTAATATATTTAGGTTATTTAATTTCTTTTAAGTCAAATATATAAATAAGCTCTGATATAATGAGAGGTTATTAATAATTATGTTTTTTTGCTTACACGAGCATGTCTTGCGTATATATAGTTACTCTATTCTTTGAATTTGAATAAGTTTTGTTAAAATTTATTAAAGTAGTATTTTAAGCTTATTTAAATGATTTTTTTTAATTCAAACACAAATAACTCTGATATAATGAGAGGTTATTACATAGTTAAGTTTTTTTTGCTTACATGTATCTTACGTATATAATTACTATATTCTTTGAATTGAAAAAATTATCACTAGACTATTTACTACAAAAGTATTTTTCATATATTCACTTCTATCTATTGAGTTAAAATATATTTATTTGAAATTGAAGCAGTTTAATTATATATATATATATATATATATATATATATATATATAATTACATATTTAAAAAATAGGACGTACTAACATTGTTTTTCTTTTTAAATAGTTAATCAACTTTTGTATTTAATTACATATATTAGGGTTAAGAGTACGTAGATAACTTTTTACAAAAATAATAAAATGTTATATCATTAATTCCAAATGAAAAACTAGTGTCGACATATTAGTTCACCAAGTCGACGCTAGTTCGTTTCAAAAAAAAAAAAAATCTGATCCAAACACAAATTAGACAAAATCTTATCTAAATTAAATCGATAAAAAAAAAATCACAAATTTGATATGATATGATCGGACCCCGTGTCAACCTTTAATTAATCACTACAATCAAGACGTTTTCTTGCTGCACCCATCCTTTTTCTTTTACACCTAGTATATTTTTTACAATTTCAACATAATAGGTCAATTATGCTATAAAATAATTAATATCATATATATAACACTAAAATTTCTATATATAAATTTACATAATAAATTTTGTAACAATTAATTTTGATTCACAATCTGAATTTACAATTCGTATGACCTATACAAAAAGACAATGTTGAAATTGTTAAAAATCTGCTGGGTGTAGAAGAAAAAAAATCTGCTGGGTGTAGAAGAAAAATGATAGGTGCAAGAAGAAAATACCTACAATCAATTAATCAAAACCATATACAAATATACGGCTGTTGCTGCATTCAACTTCTTTTTCTTTTTTCTCTCAGAATGACCAATCCGAGAGATAAAAAAACACATTTCAGAAAGGGTGCAGGAAACAACCTGAATGTGCAGGAAGCAACAGCTTAAATCCGCTAGTGAATTTACTCCTCACATCCCATGGGCTTCTTTCCTTGCTGATGGGGCCTCTATAGGTTACATCCTTGGTGTCTCACAAGATCAGCATTCATCCCGGGGTGTTGCTATGCGCACCATGTATTTTGTTGGTACACCTAACATAACTTGTACAATTTTTATTTTGTCATTCCTTAAAATTGATATGGATTGGTCAATCCATAAGTGACCCAAACGATTTTTTAATTTTTTTTTTCAAAAATGTGTTTTACGAATTAACTTAAAATTAATGGCCTAAACAGAAATTAAACATGTGACTTTCATGTTATTAGTACGATATTCTAATCAATTGAACTAATAGTCAATTATGTTATAAAATAATTAATATCGCTATATATAACACTAAATTTTTTAATGTATATTTAATGCACATGTAAATTTGGATAATAAATTTTTTGACAATTAATTTTGATCTAATAATTAATATGTTTACATATATGAGTTTATGTGAAACCTATAATTTTTATTTAAAATTTAATGTAAAAAATACATTATTAGATCAAAATTAATTATAATAAGATCAAAAAATACATTAGTAGATTTATGTTAATAAACCTATGGTTTTTGTTTATAATTTATATATGTAAACAAATTAATTATTAGATCAAAATTAATTGTTACAAAATTTATTATCTAAATTTACATGCACATTAAATATACATTAAAAATTTTAGTGTTACATATAATGACATTAATTATTTTATAACATAATTGACCTATTAGCTCAATTGATTAGAACATTATGTTAATAACACAAAAGTTATAGGTTTGATTACTACATGAGCCATTAATTTTAAATTAATTTGTAAAACATACATATTTTGTAAAAAAATTATTTGAATCTCTTACGTATTGGATAATCCGTAAGCATCATAAGAAAGGACAAAATGAAAATTATACCGAATGTATCATTAATTTGCATAGTGCCCATAGCAACACCCCACATCACGTTCTATTCGGAAGCCCATGTGGAATTATTTTTATCTATCATCTATTTTTTAGTTTTCTACTTTTCGTTGTATATACGTATTTATAAAATATACTCTAAAATCAAAGGAAATAATATTTTAACACATAATATAGTTTCAAAATATACATAAATATGTTTAGTTATAAGATTAGATACCAATAAATGTTCTATTTATTTAAATTTTAGCATACATGATAATTAAAATAATATCGCACGATTAAATAGCTGATTTATCAAATTTGTATTTTATAAAAAAATTAATAAACAAATAAGTATCCAAGAGGAAATACTTGTTATTTTTTATGACGAGAAACACTTTATTTATGCCAATCTTTAAAATAAATTGTACTTGGCTTCCTATTTGAAGGGGTTCAGGAAAAAAATAGAATTCTTAAAATTTAACTAAATGATAATTTTTTTCCTTCTATTAAAGTATTCTCATAGTAAAAAAAAAAAGATGAAATTAATTCTTCTAAACGTGAAAATCACCAAAATCTTATCTCTGATCAACAAAACATTCACATACACACAATCAGAGAATAATGTTTAGGTATACTCATTAAGGAAGTTCACATCAAAGTGATGAAACCTTGGAGTAGTGTCAATGTTTAAGATGCTCTGATAATTGCAGAGGTGAAATGCATCCCTAGTCTTTGCCCGAAAAAATTGAAGATACAACAGAAGTTAGTGTTCATATCCATCATATATAATACTAGGGTACAGTAATATGTTGTAGAAACTGACGTCAAAACAGAGACAAATGACAAGACTCCCCTACCTAGTGAAAGCGTTACGCTGGTCAATCATTTCCTTTTATAGTTTCCAACCAACGAATGCCCACAAATTAGAAGGCATAAAATAATATTAATTATGGCGTCTCTCAGAAAAGCAAATCAATATATGCAAAGAAAAGTAGCCAGTTACACTCATATATTCTACAATTATTTACCTGTACCTGTCACGGTTAATAAATTCTACGATTTCTGATTGCTTATAGAGAGTTACGGAAGAAGAATAAATTTTATTTTCAAATTATTAGAAATATAAGGTAGAACTGAATAATTGAGCTGTAGTATGATCATTATCTTGAAAGCAAAACTTCGATAGATCTCCAATACAACTATATAACCATATTTTCACTTTAAAGATAACACAATAATGCCTGTAAACATGCACGTGCACTTGAAGTGAAAACCGCAATAATAGAGCCTTCACTATATAATGTTAAAAAAGAGGAGAAAATAATGATAGAAAACTATGGCAGTGGGATAGGAGAAAAAGGAAGAACAGTGAAAAAAGAGTTTCAACACCAAAGAGTGGAACATCTTTTGCTTTTATAGTGTTCAGAGGAGTGAACTAATGGGATAAAGATGAAACATAGATTAAATAGTCATAATGGTTTTGTCTTCCAATTGCAAAAAGACTAACAGATGAATTAATTACAGTTTTGTCTTGATATTTTTAATGGCAAAATGAAAATTAATAAATTACGAATACTAAAATGCCGCTATATTAGTTTGAATACATAAAAAACAGAAAGGTAGTTTTAAAATAAATAAAAACTAAACAATAAATATGAACATATATGTTTATAAGAAAAAGCAATAATAAATATGAGTATGGTTCAGAACTTAATAGAAGATGCATGATGGTCTAATAAAATAGTAATAATAGATTCAGACATTCATTTTGTCGGCTACTAGAAGAAGGAATATTATAAATTTAAATCTTTATCTTTTTTTATTACATTATTTATTACATCTATCAATTTTTTTTTTTTTTTTCGTATTTTCATCTCAATTCACTTTAAAAGGATGGACTTATCACTACTCAATACTCAAAAAAAAGGAAGGAAAAAAAGGAGAAAAAAATGTCCTAAGATAACTTAGAGAATCGTCAAAACCGAATAAATATTCGTGATATAATTTTATATTAAAAGATATTATTTGGATGAAAAATGACAGACATAAAAATTTAGCTTGTACTTATTTTTCTAGAGGTTTCTAGTTAATACATCATCATTCAACAATAAAAAAAAATCTGCAGGTGGTTTATCAAGAAAAAGTGAAAGGAGAGAGTAATAACAAAAAATTTCCGAACAATTTTTTATCAGGAAATTAAATTCCGAACAATTAATTATATTGTTGTTTAATCTATTTGAAAATATTTAAATTTTTTAACAAAAATATGCCAAAAAAATTTATTGAACAAATATTCAAATCAATAAAACTAATAAGTATATCTTGTATTATATCAGCATTTTTAAATTTAGATAAAACTAAAAATAATTAAGAATTTTTATAATTATAACATAAATATATAATTAGTTTTAATCAATTTTAAACATATATGCATACTTTTAATATATATTTTTAAAAATAAACAAGAAGTTAAGAATAACATTGGGTCATTTTTTAAAAAGAGAACAAACTAATATGCAGTATATTTCTTATTCAAGATCCCAACACCTAGTCAAGCTACTACCACCTAATTCTCTTATTTCTCCGGTGACATAGGCATCATTACGCAGTATATTTAATTTAAATTTATTATATGATATTTAAATTAAACGAATTAATATATAACACGATATGTAATCATTATGTTATTCATAAATTTTAGTAAAAAAATGTTATTCATAAATTATTATTATTTTTATTTCTATTTGAGTCATATTTCCAGTGATTGAATAAACTTCATACGTAATATATAGCTGATTTAATTTTTATATAATGTTAAGCATAATTTTTAAAAATTATGTAATTATATTATTTAGTAAAATTAATATATTTCATTATTATTATTATTATAATAAACAAACCTAACATATACTTTCTTAAGATAATTAAGTAATAATTTCAAAACAATTATAAGTTAACAAATTCTTTTATCCGTCAAAGTACCAAAAAATTTATAACACTCATATACATTATTAAACTAATTAAGCTAGATCCCTTATTAATTAACTAAATGATTAAGTATTATCGATTCTTACAGAAAATAATTATTGATTAAACTTTATTTATAATCTCTTTTTAGTTTAATAATTTAAGTACATTAAAGTTTATAAAATTTTTCACACTATCATTTAACTATAAATTATAATATATGATAAATTTAAACTTATGCCACAATTATCTTAAAAGTAATATCTATTATAATAATATAATTTCGTATTCGTTCACAATATAAGTTTTTTCACGCGCATGATACATAAAAGTTAAACTCAAATTTCATACTAGTAAGTATACTCAACTTTTTTATAAAAAAATATCTAGAAAAAATGCCAACAAATTGGCACATACATGGCCAGAAACATCTATACGAAACTGTCTGGTAGAGCAACCAGTCAAAACACGACCATGTACGAGGCTATATGAACCCTTCCACTAAATTTGGAGGATATATATATAGTGCTTCCATCCCCCAATTCCCTATTTAGAACTAACTTATCCGCCAGTTATATGGAAATCGTTTCAATCTTGTCATTCTATGTATTCCTTCTCTTAAAATAACAATATATACTTTAATACGATTTCTGATTTAATTCTTTAATTAAAATGAAAATAATTTTTTTCCAATATAAACATAACTGCAAAATTAGAATACTTATTATAGAAACATGAAAAAATTTATTCCATGTACATATTGTTGGATTACGAAAAAATGAGAAATAGAATTTTTAATAAAAATCTCCTTTATAATTAAAAATCGGAGAAGTTAAAAATAAGGAAATTAAAAAAAAATTCTCTAACTTTTATTTTTCCACTCATATTTAGATATTTTATTTCTGTTTCTCTTCCTTCAAAACAAATAATCTGTTTTATTCTCTTCTCTTAAATTAGATTAGATGGCCTTAATTCTTTGCTCTCCTAATGTTGTTGCAGGTGCTAATTAAATATATAGTTTGGTTTTGATCGCATCGATAACGACAAACCCCTATCCATCGACTATTCCCTTATTTTGGAAACCCCAAAGGCAATGTTTCTCTCATTTGTGCTTCTTTGGAGGAGATAAACAATATCAAGGACCTGCTATAGTGGAAAACCTTGCTGGGAACGAACAATGGCTACACCACCGCCAAATAACAGCCTTCAGACCATGTTGCGGGCTGCAGTGCAATCTGTTCAGTGGACTTACAGCCTCTTCTGGCAACTTTGTCCTCATAAAGGGTACGTATGTAAGCACGTTACTTGTTAATTAATTAATTAATTATTTGCTTCCTTAACTGGGTATAGTTACACAAATTATATATCTAAGAGATCAACTTTTGCTTTCCCAAAAAAACAAAAATTATATTATGATATCAACTAGAAACGAGACTGTATCTAATAGAAGAGATTAGTCTCTTACAAAAATATCTCGATTTGAATATAATTATCTAAAAAAGCAAAATAAATTTATGCGATCAAATTAACTTTATTTTTCATAATTAACCTAAGCCTTATTACTTATTGGAATGTATGTATGTGGCATTGATGATGATTAATGATAGGATTCTAACATGGGGTGATGGATACTACAATGGAGCAATTAAGACACGAAAGACAGTTCAAGCAATGGAAGTTAGCACCGAAGAAGCGTCTCTGCAAAGAAGCGAGCAACTTAGGGAGTTATATGAATCGTTGTCTGGTGGGGAGACAAACGCAAAAACACGAAGACCATGTGCTTCTTTGTCGCCGGAGGATCTAACGGAAACCGAATGGTTCTATTTGTTGTGTGTCTCTTTCTCCTTTCATCCTGGTCTCGGGTAAGTCAACTCCATCTAATTACATTTTTTACTTTGAAAATTAATTCCTTTAATTTCTCTTTTAACTATCAGTATCAACCCTTCACCACTACTACTTTTGGTCTTTAACTTCGTGTCCATGGATCATGCATTCTTTGTATCAACTATTTCCTCTTTTTTCATCTTTACTGAGAGAGGGATCCATGATATAGATCATCATAAAGTGCAGCTATATATATAAACATACAGCCTAGCTATAGCTAGGATTCATTTTTTAGATCTAACGCTTTCGTCTCTTGCCACTCGATTAAATAATAATGCTATCAAATATCAATAAAGAAGTTGTGTTTGTAAGAAAATTGAGTTTCTACTTTTTTGGAATGAAGTAACTTTTATTATACTTTTTTTTTTGGATAAGAGACTTATAAACCGTAGAAAATATTATAAAATCCTAATTTTTTTAAAGTGAAATCATTTTTATTGCATTTATATATAAAAAAAAACACTTGATTACTGATGAAGTTTTTTTAAAGACTCTCAAAGTATATATTAAAAATGAAAATCTCACTTTTCAGAGTGATCGAATAATATTTTATTATATTATCTTCCTCATTATCACGCATGACTTTTTTTTTGTTATAAAACACTTCTTCATTTTTAAATAAACTATTAAAATAATTACTTTTAAATTTATTCTTTTAAAACAAAATTTCATCTTTTTTCCTTGAAACTGATGTCTTATGTTCTCTTCTAAAATATAGCAAACTACTAAACCTATTAATCCTTCAGACTTTTTGAGTCAAACATTCTAATCTTAATGATTTTAAAACCCTCTCACTTGTCCCTAATTTTATAAAATATCATTCGCTTTAATGTTTTTTTCTTTCACAAAATGATAATAAAAAAATTAAAAGAACGATATTTTTTTTACACAATCACACATATCTTGGAAACTAATTTCGGGATTTACTTCAAAAAAAAAAAAACTCGGTACCCATTATTTTAATCATTCTTTTAATTTTAAATACCTTCTGAATATATTTAACTTTATATTTTTAAAATTCAATCTAAATTTAATTCATTTACAAGTCGGTCGAGGATCAACTTTAGTTAAAGCTAATAGAGAAAGAAATTTGCAATGATGATTTGAAGCACTCGAAGCAAACATTTGTTTTTTTCTTTCTACTTGCTTTATTTTTTTCCACTGAAAATAAAGTTACTCTCGGTGAATTAAAAAGACAGATACAGATCCTGTTGTTTAGCCCTAACTTTAGTTAAAGCCAATTGAAAAAGGGAATTGCTATAATTGATATGCTCAATCTTACGAAGCAAATATAATTTTTAATTTCTCTTCTTTTTTTCAAACATACAATCCCAATAAAAAAAATAAAACAAATATCAATAACAGCTCGAGACTCCATCACTTCCCTTACAAAGTGTATAGCTACTTTCAGGAAAACAAATGAAATATAAAATGTATTAGATGGTTAAAAAAAATATAAAATATCATATGTTAACAAAAACTAACAAATTAATTAACCATTGTTTAATATGCAGAAAGACAAAACTTTGAATAGCAGCTGCAAAAGTTTAATATGCAGCCAGTTGTGCTAACATATAAAAATTTAAACTTCTTTGATTGCTTTGAACCTCAAAATCATGTCAAGTCTTCCAAGTCATAATAATTGATTATTTAAGAGATAAATGACGGATTTTCAAGAATTAAAATATAGTCGCTATCCTAAAGGAAAGAAAACCAATTAGAATCCATAAAAAATAGGGCAAGTACCTTGAAATGATCATGCCTTAAACATTAGAATCCATCACAAATATCTTTTTGCAAACCAAAATAAAATAAAATAAAAAAACATAATAACAAAAGAAACCTTGGGTAAACCTAAATTCATCATATATAGCTCACAAAGCAGAAATGGTAAGAAAGGGAATAGTCCTCATCTACTTTGTCAATCTCATCATCACTATTTTTCCCTCGCCCTCACTACAAATCAAAAAAGAAAAAAACACAAATAAAAGTAAAACAAACAAGTCACCCTCATCTCAACCTCACACACCCTCTTCATCCTTCTTTTCATATATTTGTATGATTGTATCATTCATTCATTCACTAATCACTATGTTGCTGTGTGGGGACATTCTAGGCTTCGAACTATTTTGCGGTACGTATGTTTCACCACATGCAACACCACGTCCTAGCTCCTTGCACAGTAGCCCTCACCACACAATGCATGATTGTCACTGCACAGCATGGCCACACTGTTCTAGAACCACCACTCGTCCTTTTCATGGCTTCCCTATTTGTTTTGACGAAATACAATGGTTTGTAGAAAGGGTCAAGACGTTTAACAGAAAAAGTCACTTCCTTCACAAATTTGGGGAGGGGGCAATTTTTGTGTGGGCCCCAAATATGCAATTTATGTCTGTCTTTTCCTAAATCAACCGTTCCAAACAAAGTGTAACTATAACCTCATTTCCCCAAGGCGCAGATGAAAAATGTGCACTATGATCCACCAGTGAACTTCATGCACGCTCCAAGGATTTGGTGCTCATGCAATCTAACTTATTCATGTTGAAATACATGCAACCTCATATCCAACTAACTGTTAGATTGCATGTTGAAATATAACCTCATATCCAACTACTATTAACTTTCTCTCAGCTGGTAGTCAATTCATTAGTTCTAGTTTAAACTTTCCAATCGCAATTTTCTCTCCCTCACTCCCTCTCATCTTTAGCTTAATAGTTTTCGCACTACTCTTTTCATTTGGGAAAGTATACTGGGCCTCCAAGTTTCGATGATATATTCAAACAGCTTTAGGTGATCGATAAATGTAAGTGTAGCTTCTTTTCGCCCAAATCTTTGTCTTTAGACTAAACTAAGGTGTGATTGGATAAAAGGGAAATTATTTTTATACTGACTTTTTACATTCTTTAAAGAATGTGTATTGAAGGGTTCAATTCTCTTGTTTTAATTATTACTTTAAACAAGTGGTACAAGAATGATGAAAACATTGATATGTGAAAATAATATCAGTTTTGTGAACTATAATCCCAGCACACAGGTTAAGGAAATATTAAATACACTATTTACTTAACAAAGCATGAGTTAAATTAATGACTTATAACTGATTGATGCACAATAAGGTTGCCCGGAACAGCATATGCTAGAAGGCAGCATTTATGGCTCAGTGGAGCGAACGAAGTAGACAGCAAAACATTTTCAAGAGCTATTCTTGCCAAGGTACTTACCAAATACAGTAGTAATTCACACTGGTCACTTTATCCTTGACTTTTGGGCACAATTCCCAGGCACTGCAGAGACACAGAAGAGAATAAGAAGCATAAAAAGCAATATATCCTTTTTTCCAACTCTATGATTGCAGTACAAGATATCTAACTACATAATTGATTTTCAACCACTTAAAGTTGCTTTTCAAATTCTCCCGAACGTTTTCTGTACTACCATAGTTATTTAAAATTGCAAAAAATTTCCATGCATGAAGCTTCACTTACTAATTACCAGCGTTTCTTCTCTCTCCTTTTTCAATGACGGCAAAATCTTCCACTGCCAGAGTGCTCATATACAGGTGAGAATTTTTCCAACTCGTCCAGTTCTCCTAGACATAGCTTGATAAATTCTTTGTTTCTTGAAAAAGACTTTTTTGATAAATAAAGTGGAATTCATCAAAGTAAAAGAAAAGAGATGAACAATAACAAAAAAGATTGTTTCTTAAAAAACTATTTATTTATTTTGGTCTTTTTATAACATATTTTATATATAATTCAATTGTAATACATATTTTTAATTTCTAATGTCATCAATCAGATAAAATCTATTAAGCAAAAAACATGACAAATAGATTATTAAGACATGAAATAACCTAATTTCACCGCTTAATGGAACAAATCTAATATAGAGTAAAAGTAGAGTCCGCCTAACATTTTAAAATAAACATTTTAAAAACTAATGAAAGAATTTATTTATGATTTTTTTAAATTTTTTCTCGTAAAATTTTAGAGATTCAAATTTACTAAATCTATTACAATAATCAAATTTATTTAATATTAAACTATAAGATTTAAACTTGTACATAACAGGAAAAAAACAGACAAAAAAAAGAAGTATAACTGTGTGATGATAGGGAAATACATGAATGAAAAAGAAACTGATATGTATAAAAAAAATGGTATTAATGAGTTGAGAAAATTAAAAGATGCCAATTTATACAAAGAGAGAAAATCTCATCAATGAAATCGAAATGCATTTTCTAATAAAAAATATCTAGTTATTCTTAATAAAATAATATTATTTATCAAGTAATATTTTTAATTTTTAAAAATAATATCAGTAAATAAAATATATGTTAGGACTGTGATGCCATTAAGTCGGCCCGACTAAACGCATATGAATTATCCAATGAAATTTTTATATAAGAAACATCAAAATTGAATAATTTTGTAGGGACAAAAACGTAATATAGTACTTAAAACATACTGTAAGACATTTTTAGTTACATGCTCAAGTTTTTGCCATGTAAACTGCAGACAGTGGTGTGCATTCCAGTGTTGGAGGGCGTCGTTGAGTTGGGCACAACCGATAAGGTAATAGTAATACATTTAATAACAAAAAAAGAATCCCTCGTAAGTCATTAATAATATTCATGTGTGTTGTATTTTTTGAACAAATAATGTCGATCCTTAATTAAATACTACATCACATGTTTCTTCATCAAACAATTAATTAGATGGAGGAAGACCTAAATTTCATCCAACACATAAAGAGCTTCTTCATAGATCAGCAGCATCCTGCTCTCACGGCAAAGCCTGCACTATCAGAACAGTACTCCACTTCCAAGCCCACTTCTTCTTCTTCTTCATACCCTCTTGTCACTGCCAATAATACTATTCCAATCCAAAACATTGTTGATAGAGGAGAAGCTATAATATTGAATAATAATACCAAAGAAGCAGAATTAGCAGTCCCTAACAGTAGTTTCATACCGAGCGAGCTAATGGAACTGGATGCCACCTTGGAGGAATTCAGGGTTGGATCATCTGGAGATGGCTCCAACCACTTGGATTCATTCCCCACTGAGAAATCTATGGCACTGTGTTCAGCAGGGTTGGAGCTCCTTCAACTTCAACTTCCACCAGCTCCAGGTAATTAAACTTAAACTGCTACATTTTTATTCACTCATTATATTTATACATGCACTTCTCTTATAATTCATTTTCTTCCTACTTTCATTCTATCTTTTTCTTCATATTTCTCTCTCTTGTTTCTCTTCCTTCCACTCATATATAGTACTCCTAAAAACTGAGGCATATGTTTAGTATTTTCCTTATTTATTTCTTAAGATAATGTATATTTTTTGATAAAATATTATTTGGATCGGATAACTTGATATGATAAAATGATATGTTTGTGAGAGAAGACTCCTATTAAAATACTTAAAAATATGTATGAATAAATTAAGATATTAATTATTAAAAAGATAATATTTTCTTAACTTTTTCAGAAAATTAAGAACTTCATTTCTTAACATACCGTTTCTTTATCAAACTCAATAGAGATATAAATTAGCAACATAAAGATTTCTTACACTCTAGTTCTATCATAAATTATCATATAATTAAAAAATAATATTAAAAGTGATATTCACATTGTAAAAATCTTTATTTTAACAAAATATTAAAATTAAACTCTTTCAATATCTGTTTTTATTAAATATCTGTGATAGATTGCGTAAAAAAAATCCTTTTAAAGTGAGTTCATTAAATTCTAAAATAAGTTATATTTATGCTTAAATTTAGTACATTAATAATATCAATTTATACTTTAAATTCACTTTATAAAAAACCTTTAAGAGTATGACATATTCATACACCAACACCACTTTTGTTTTTCTCTTATCTCTCTAATCATGTTATATCACCTATCATATTTATATTTTTATATCTTTTATCTCTTCCTTAAAGAGTCCATTAGCATTGAAGGTTCGTCAATCTTTTCCCTTATTTATTCATGGCTTAATATATTTTGTTTTGTAGCACATCCTCCCACAGAAAACCTAGCACAAGGCGGCACAGACACACACTACTCTCAAACAGTGTCCAGCATCCTTCAAAAGAACTCCAGGAGGTGGCCGGAATCACCCTCTCTCAACCTCCTCACTGACTCCTTCCAATCAGCTTTCAACAAATGGAACTCCGGCGCTGACGACTACCAGCACCATTTCCACGTGTCGGTGGCCAGCGTCACCTCCCAGTGGCTCCTCAAGTACATTTTGTTCAGCGTCCCTTACTTGCACACCAACTGGCTCAAGGGCAAGGGCACTTCACCATACGAGACCAGTCACGTGATGGCGGAGCGTCACCGAAGGGAGAAGTTGAATGAGAGGTTTCTCATTCTGCGTTCGATGGTGCCTTCCGTGACAAGAATGGACAAGGCGTCTATCCTGGGAGACACCATCGAATACATCAAACAGTTGAGAGATAAGATTGAGAGCCTTGAGGCGCGTAAGCGCCTCACGGGAAAGAGAAGGATGAGGCAGGTGGAGGTTTCAATCATAGAGAGCGAGGCGCTGTTGGAGGTGGAGTGCGTGCATAGGGAAGGGTTGTTGTTGGATCTGATGACAAAGTTGAGGGAGTTAGGGGTGGAAGTGATGATGGTGCAGTCTTGGGTTAAGGATGATGGAGTGTTTGTGGCGGAGATGAGAGCCATGGTGAGGGAAAATGGTAACGGGATAAAGGCTAGTGTTATTGAAGTGAAAAATGCCCTTAATCAGATCATACCCCGTCATGAACCATACACACTTGCTTCCAGTGATCATTTTTAGCCATGCTTTTGGACTAAGGTGAGACGGCTGTGCCAAACATGAAAGATGTGTGTTAAATGTTAATTGAATAAGTTTGTGTAAGAATTTAACTCATTCTATGTTTGGTCAATTAAGTACGCGAATTGATCATGTAAAATATCATGGACTTGCAGGGGGTGGAGGGTTGTGCCATACCCATGATTGTCCTCCTTAATTAGCCTCTGCACGTAATATATATAGTTTACACAAATAAATAATGTATTGAATATTACCGTGAATGATCTTGTTAGGAAAGTTACCGTGAACATTGACCATGTGCGATATCTGTTGTATTGAATATTGAATGCGTGAGTTCTTGTCTAATTGAGATCAAATAAATATAATTTTAAATTTAACTTAATATGTTTCATAATAAACTAACATGCTAACAAAAATATATTCATAAACAATAGACCTAATGCAACATCCATAAAGTTAATTTGTAAGCAAAAAATACACTTAAAAATAAGTCGAATTCCTAACATAATATTTAAAGATACACTTGAAAAAATGCACTTCAGATAGGAACTTTTGGTGAGAATTTCAAACCCATTAGGAAGATCAAAAGAAAAAGGAAAGGAGAAAATAATAGATTTGATCTCACTTCTACAAACTTCTCATCCTTGTCCCCTCCGTAACAATGTTTTCAACTTATGCCACATGTTGTAGCACCACCAGAACTGAAATGTCACACCATTAACTGGTGATTATATAGCATATTGTGAGTCTCAAATTCTAAATAAGTGTCACACTAAATTCAACTACATCTTCACATAAGTGCAGATGTCCTAATCCAAAATAATTAAAAAATTTACCTTCAAAATTGATTACCCTTGTGGGTGGTGCAGACTGTGCTTTCCAACCCATTTCCAGTTACGTATGCTAAAAAATCACCCCTTACCAGTTACCAATGGAAGCACCCCTGGCTACCTGTGCTAAAAATAACGCTAGAGCTACATCATAGTAAACCTATATAGAATTTGATCACAACTTCCATATTCCTGGGGTTCAAAATATGTGAAAAGTTGCAATTACTGTTTTTCCTTACTGTGTTTTCTTTTTTTAATATAACAACAATCCTCAAATGCGTAATATTTCTTACCAGGCAAACATTTGTATTATAACATAGTCTTGATCCAAACTGTTTTATAATAATGACATCCAAGCTTAACAAGCTCACATCTAATGAAACTACAACAAGGAAACATTAGCTTCAACCATGAGTCATATTTACAACTTGTTTTTCTTATATCTTAATTTGAAACAGAGGATTTCATTCTTCTGGCATCGGGTTCATTGCAAGGCCTTTTATCACATGTCGACATTGAAACCTGTAAGAAAGAGAAGGATGTAAATCATTCAAAAGTAAGCAACAACAAATAATATAAGGGTCATAAAGTGGACGGAAAAAGACCGCATTGTGAGGAAAACTATATAATTAGATGTAAAATGGAATGCTATTCAGGGAGGTAACAAAAGTCAAACAGCATGGCAAATTTATTGTCCTCTGGCAAACAGTAATGATCAGCCTAGACATAAATGTAAAAAACCTGACAATGAAAGAATTCACTACTAAAACTATAATGTAGCAAATGAAGAATGTTTAGAAGGAACATGTTTGCCGGAATTTTTCCCTTCCTACCAACAAACCTAAGTCAAGACTAGAAAAAAAAAACAGGAAATTTGGTAAGCAGCATCAAGGAAATTCATATAAACAAAAACATTATTGTTATATAAGATGCATATTCATAATTTGTGAAAGATACCAGATCAAATCTTCAGTAGTAGCAGTCACTTCCTGATCCTGGTTTCGGCACTTGAACAGTAGCCCGAGAGGCACAACCTATGGTAGAAATGCAGTTCAGTTGCCAGCTATTCATACAACAACCCCCCCCCCCCCAAAAAAAAAAAAACAAAGAAAATCATTTTCATAGAAATATATGGTGCATGAAATCCTATTAGGCTGCTACTATTAAACAACATGTATAACAAATTTAAGCAAAACTAAAATCATTGACATATCGCATTTATGAATTATATTAAATACAAGTCCTACAGCGAGTTTGGCAGCTTTCAAAGAAGCAATATATCCAGGAAGTAAGTAGGGCTGCTTATTAACTAGTTTTTAGGAAATCAATAGAATAGGTACAACAACAACAACCATATAAATACTTAAAAGGTATTAGAAGTGAGACAATCTGGTCTTCAGTTGAAATTGAATCAGCAAATAGACACAAGTTTCACAAGCTTTTATCCCCTTAACAATATTTTTGTACAAAATAATAATCACAGTATCTGATGAAACAGAATGTGTCACATTTGAATCTAGGAAGTAACAAATATAAATAGCACTTGCTATCTTCTTTACCAAATAAAGAATTATGAACATCACAAAGGCTCCACTAACAAATACAGCACATGGTTCCCTATGCAAACAGAAACCATCACATACTTCTAACATTATAAAAGACAATCATAAATTCAACATGTCCTCGTGTAGCCTATTTTACCTTTCTGTTATACCTAAAGTCACGTTTAGGCAGAAAATGCATAGGCTGATTGAAAGAAGAAGGGGCCTTTATTAACACAAACAATTTGATAGGACCTAGACAAAAGCGGGTAAAGTATAACAGTGGCATTATTATAGAACAAAACATATAAAAAAAGTAGGAAATAACATAAAGAAAATTCATTCAAATTAAGAGTATATACTCAAATTGGTCCTTCAAAAATACATGGCACATCAAGTTGATCAAACAAAGATTTCAGACATCAATCTGATCCCCCAATTTTAAATGAATACCAATTTAGCAACTCAAATTGTCTTTGAACAACAATTTGGTCCCAAATTGATGCTTATTTCACACTACAAAAGAACAAAACTTTGAAGGACTATCTTTAAAACTCATCAATCATGTATCTTTAGAGGACCAATCTGAGTATTTAATCTTCATATTGAACTCTGTTTAAATAAACTACTTCATAAGCATTTATAAGAGAAGAAAAAGAAATAAGAAGGAAAAAGAAATTGAACTTCTCCAGTTCTCCCATAGGCTAAAATCAACTTATAGAAGCTCTCTCCTCTAACTTCTTTAAAAGCTGAAGTGCATAAGTTGATTTAACTTATGGAAGAAACTCAGTTCATTTTACCTTCTTATATTCTTCTCTCATAGGTGCTTACCAAGCAAACAGGACCTTAATGTTTATCAACTAGAAAGAAGAAAAAAAGTGAATAAGTACCAGGATAGGTCACAGAGCCAGCATCCTTTGATATCAATGTCCGAATGGCCTGTTAAAGAAAACAGGAAACATAACATCCAACATTCCTTCCTCTCTCACAAAGCACACATCATCTTAATCCGGAACATAAAAATACTACTATCAGTAAGGAACCTTTCTCGAAAGAGTGTCAGCCGCTTTACTCCTTGCAAAATCATCATCAACCTTGGAAACACCACTTTCATGGGAAAAATTCAAGACATAAATATGCTTTGGTCGAAGTGGGCTAGCTCCGAGCGCCAAAACGACACCGTCTATGGTTGGAATCTCGCTGATCATAATTTTAAACGCGGTTTGCACATTCAAGAGTGAATTCATCAACTTATCTAATCTCTTGATTCCCACCTTGATATCCCTCATTTTGCTAACGTGCTTCCTCCGAAACGATGGCTTCACCTCAGTTCCCAACTCCATCTCCTGAGGTTAATGATAAATTTAGGGTTCATGCAAATCAAAGACACAATAAGAAATTCAAAATTTACACTAAGAATTTATAAACTACCAGTTGCTTGTATTCCGAATGCATTGCGTCAAATTCGACGCTCATATCCTGCACCGTGCTGCACAAATTAAGTGTCATCAGCGGCAAAAAATTGAAATTGAAGAATCAAATTCCACGTGCTTGGAACTGTTATTGAGATTTTTTTAAAATAAAGGAAAATTGGATGGGCGTTTCGAAGAGAAGGAAAAGGACATACGAGGGGATTTGCTGGTGCATGTAGAGGACGAACCCTACGACGTCGTAGATAGTGTGAAAGACGGCGGAGCCGTCAAAGGTATCGGATGCTGTGTAGATTTCTGCGTAATCAATCTTCGGCTCTGAGCTCGCCTTCGCCATAGTTTCCGTTCTCAAATTCAAATCTATGGCTATGTTCTTGCTCGATTCAAATGTCGAAAATCAAAATCAAAAGACCCGCCAATCAGTGGGCTCATGCTGCCCAATATGAAAATAAAACCCACTCTGTGGACCAAAGTTAAATAACAAACATATGTTGAAAATACGGGAAAAAATGAATTTTTTTATTTTCAAAGTCATTTTTTCTTTCTTTTACTTTTACTTTCTCTTTAACTAAATTGGAAAAAAAATTAAAAATATTTGTGTTTTCTTTTCACTTTGTTTTTCCACCCAACGAAGCATGTCATCAACTCTCATCTTGGATAAAAAGAAATTGCATGTGTTAAAATGCAACAACTACTTTTATCTACAAGTAACTTTCACAAAATCATTGTGTTATTCAATATATTGTCTAGTTTAAAGTAAGAAAGGAATTTTAATTAAGAGGAGAGGAGGGAAGGAAAGGAAAAACAAGTTACTCCATTGCATTGTAAGGCACAAATAATAAGTATCCTTAATCATTTACATATTTACATGAAAAATCTTGTATGATTGAAGGGATGTTATAAGTTCCAAAATAAAATCGTCATATGTGTTAGTTAACATAATAATAAGTTAATCAATTATCAATGTCATTATATACTGGACTAAAAAAATTTAAAGAATTAAAATTAAAAATACCCTATTTTATAAAAGAGAAAAAATGATTATATATATTCAATCACAACTCATCATTTAAAATAAATTTATTAACTTTTAAAATAATTATCGTAAAAAATTCAAATAATAATTTATTATTAAAAGACAGTATAAAACTATTTTATACCAACGGGATAGACAATAAACTATTTATAAAATAAGACAAAATGGTTATTTAGCCTTGTAGTTTTGAAGGTCCAAATTCGGGAAGAAGAAAAAAAAAATCAATTCTACAACTAGGGAGTTTCAGAATCGTAAAATCATTCAAATCAGGAATATACTTTTTGAAACTCCCAAGTCCTAGAATTCTTTTTTTTGCTTCCAAAGCTCCAGAAGTCAGAAAATGCCAATTCCAGAAGTTAAGCCGTATTTAACGGGGGGAAAAGAATAAAACAAACTGTTGAAGGGTGCCAGAAGCAAAAAAGTAGTATAGAAATGTAATCTAAAATGCTTAGGGTGAATCTCTTCTTGTTACAACATTGTTAGTGTATCAGTGCCTACCATTTAGGCCACTTTTTTTGGGAAAACGACTCCCTATCAAGGCATTTAACCTCCTATATCCGAAAACCTCGTTTTTATATTACAGAGCACGTCTGTAACACGAGAATTTCCTGTACAAATTTCTGCTGCAGCTACAACTATAACCTAAATAAATATTTTCCTAAATCCATAAAACAAATATCTTCGAGGTAGAAACCAGAAGATGAGGTTTCTGAATCAGCTACTATCATGTATCGACAGGCAGCGTTTACCACCTCCTTACTAGCAACACAACACTAGCTATCCTCAACATTCTTAGACCCACAAACTAGACTGTAAATCTATGTCCCCGAAAAACCATGCTTCCTGAAAAAAATTTCAACAATAGGCAGTCCTGATCAATTATCAGTACCAGAATTGGAAAATCAGCAGACAGAAAAATTATACTACTCACCACATACAAACATTGAGTCGTTGACCAAAGGTATCCCAGAGGTTCAAATTAAATTGGCACAGGGTAGTGACAGCATAACTTTTCCCAGTAGTCATACACCATATCGTCTCAAAGCATTGCTCAAGCTTGGCATCACATTATATGCTTGATACGATCTTCTGAGTTCAATAATGGAACCGACCTGGATCAACAAAACCAAGAACTAAGTGAATCTATACAACAGACTAAGAAGTTGAACAAAGCATTTGATGGTTTATGTATTATGTTTAAGGAAAGTCTTTCAAATTTCAGTACTGTATACAAGTACGACACTTGAACCAATTCCATTATTTTTTATAGAAGGAAAAGTGTTCGACTAAATCCCCTTATACCCAAGGTAAATGATTCATTTCTTTTTTGGGTGACCAAAATAGAAAGTATAAATTAGTACTATACTACCAGTACTAGTGACATGCCAGCTATGTGCTCCCAAAATTGGAATTACATAAAAAGCAATTCAGGCCAGGTAAGTGCAGCTGGCATGAATTTCTTGCCTGATAATGTGGTGTTACCAATGAGTTGCATGCAAAGTATAATTACAAGAATCCGTCTTGCACTTACAATAATTAGAACTGATGTAAAACCAATAGCAAATCCAGCATTGACACGCCGTAAATAGTGGTCAAGAACACTTGATGTAGTGGCCAGAACACTTAACAATAGCCCCCCTGCAAATTTTCCACCAGGTAGTGAATTAACATCAAGTAACTGGAAAATATTAGATTTGATAGACATCAAAATGTATCTAAAATTACAGGTCATTCACCAGTAACATACCCCAAAATCGTGTGGATGCCTGAACCTTGGAGAGGTACTCTATGGTAGCCTTCCCAGGCTTTATGTTTGGTATTCTCGCACCCATCTTATTTAAATAGTCAGCAATTTCCTTTGGCATGTTAGCCTGTACATAATCCACATGTAAGACCATTTACAAAATATATACTAGTCATTCTGATATTCTAATGTAGTATGGAAAAACTTTAATGAGCATCAATTCAACCAATTTACAGTAAATGTATTTCAATTGTGTTGAAAATAATCAGAATAAGCAGTTCAGAATCAGATAATTGCAAATATACACAGAAAACAGCTTTGACACTGCTTCTCTTGTTCCATTCCATATTCTCCTCAGTAGAAAGCAAATTTGGTCTACAACACCAAGGAGAGAACCATTTGGCTCCATACAATATTTTAGTTTAGATTTACAGTTATACACTGCACACTTTGGTTGGAGTTTTGCATAATTCGGAGTCAAATAAATATGTCTTGGTAACTAAATTTTGAAATAATGGATTACATCCGTACATTGTGTCATAGTGACATTTTGGGACTTAGCATAGAAACTTGGTCAAAACTCATTTTAATAATAAACTTTTCAGTAATGTTTTGATTTCAGAACAGAATCTGTCTTCAGACAAAGTGTTGCTCCAGCCTTAAATTTATTCATCCACTATTCTTTCACATATTATTGATTTATTGTAAAGTAAAACTAACAGCTTATATCAAGATGAAACTCAAAATACAGACTGGAAACTCTTTATATCAAATGTATCAACAGCACCGACAGAAGTAAAACTAACAGCAAAGAGAAACTTACGATATCGAATATATTGAACAGGAAGACAAAAAAAGCATATATGGAATAGTAAACCCATGGCTCAGCACCAACAGAAGTTTCAGGGTTCAACATTTCCTTGGCATGCTCCCAAAAAGGTGACCTCAGCAGACTGCCAATAATACCAATTTAGAAGTAAACAAAAAAATAAAATGTCACTTTTGTACACAGCACATGTGCCAGAGAGAAAAGAGCAAGAAAGCCAAGGCACTAAGATCATATGTATCCGAAATTTATAGACAAATTTACCAGCCAAAACTTAAATGACGAGGTTGAATCAAGAATACCAATTGAATATTGCAAAGCAGTATATACAAACCTTGCAAGAATGCTTGGAAATGCCAAGAGGTAAGAGGTGGTAAGAACAGGTTGCATCCCTGCTGGATTAATATTGAAAGGAATATACGGCTCCACTTCAGTAATAGGTGAGTGCTCTCTGTTTCAAATTGTAAGAAATGAAAGTATCAATTGTCAACATCGGTATACTCAAAAACACTACCTTCATTCCTATATATAAGAAACATATGACCACCTTTAAATGCATTAATTGCTAATTTCCTTCTATACCCTTATTTATTGTAAAGACTACTAATGAGATAAGTCATACTCATTGGTAGAAAAAGTTATCCCTTAAAAGATGAGTAGTGTAATTAAATGCAACCACCACTTAAACCATTTGATTCAATGGGTATTTTTGGAATAAAATTCAAATTTATGATATTATTAATTAAAGTTATCCAAATTAACTACTTTTTATTGGTCTTCATGAATTGGGTATTTGTTTCTTATATATAGGAATGGAGGTAGTATCATTTATTTCCAAAAGAAAGAGAGAGAAAGTAGAAACTATCTGGATCTTCCATAATAATTAAGGGAAATAAAGTCTATTAAATATATAAGCTAAGTCCAACATAAGTTAATATTCAAGCCAGAGGTAGAGTGTAGCACAATCAAATATACTGTTTTCTCATCCAGCAGTACAAACAACTTTCCTCAAGAACAACCATAATAGAAAATGTTAAGTACAATGTTTTTACATGAGTGAGAGAATATCAAAACTCTAGAAACATCTAGATTTTCAAGAAGGAGAACAAGATTCAACTGTATGAACAAGGACAATGTCATTACCTTGCAGCAGAAGCAAGTTTAAAACCATAGTACTGCAGCTTTACTTTCCTACAACCTTCAGTTACTACAACTGCCCACATAGTAACGATGGTAAAGATACCCAATACAGCAAGCACATATGGCCACCAACTTACAGCACTCACTGCAATATTAAGAAATACAAATCACTAAAGTTATAAATGATTCCGTGAGATAAATAAAATAATACTATTGTTTTAGATATTTTCACCTTAAATTTGTATAACACTCTTATAGTAAAAAAAATTATATGCACTCTTGTAATATTAATATATTATTCAAACTTTCTAAGCATACATGCTCCTACAAGCAAAACTAATTGCAGATTTAAGCATATTCCATATTCCAACTGCTATTTTGTGCATATTGATATGTGGATCAAATCAGGAGGCAATACAACAGATCCTCTGAAATTATCCATTCCTCATCTTTTATGGACCTTTTCCATTATTTTTGGGCATGTATAAGTATGTCAGATATATTTGACATGATCAAAACAAAAAATTGAATAATTGAATATACATCTCTAAAGAATATTAAGTGTGTTTGGCTCATCTTATTTTAGAGAAATAATTTCTTATTTTTTGTGACGTTGGGTGAATCTAGAGGTTTTGGACCTAGGGGTAAAGAATCGTGGTGGTGGAATGAAAATGTTCAGAGCAAAGTTAGAGTAAAAAAGGAGTGTTTCAAGGAGTGGTCTAGGTGTAGAAATTCTGAAACTTGGGATAAGTATAAGATAGCTAGAAATGAAACCAAAAAGGTGGTGAGTGAGGCAAGAGCCCAAGCTTTTGATGGACTATACCAAGCTCTAGGAACCAGGGACGTAGAAAGATCTATATATAGGCTTGCTAAGGGTAGAGAGAGGAAGACTAGAGATTTGGATCAAGTAAAGTGTGTTAAGGATGAAGAAGGCAAAGTCTTAGTGCATGAAAAAGATATCAAGGAAAGGTGGAAGGCGTATTTCCACAACTTATTTAATGATGGATATGGATATGACTCTAGCAGTCTAGACACAAGAGAAGAGGACCGGAACTATAAGTACTATCGTCGGATTCAGAAACAGGAAGTAAAGGAAGCGTTGAAAAGAATGAGTAACGGTAAGGCGGTGGGGCCAGACAACATACCTATTGAAGTGTGGAAAACTCTTGGAGATAGAGGTCTTGAGTGGCTCACCGAACTCTTTAACGAAATTATGAGGTCAAAACGCATGCCGGAGGAATGGAGGAGAAGCACGTTAGTGCCAATCTATAAGAACAAGGGGGATATACAAAATTGTGCAAATTATAGGGGAATCAAGCTCATGAGTCATACCATGAAATTATGGGAAAGAGTGATCGAACGGAGATTAAGAAAGGAAACTCAAGTTACTGAGAATCAATTTGGTTTCATGCCGGGAAGGTCGACCATGGAAGCGATTTATTTATTACGGCGGGTGATGGAGCAATATCGCATGGCCCAACAAGACTTGCACTTGATTTTTATTGACTTGGAGAAAGCGTATGATAGAGTGCCTAGAGAGATTTTGTGGAAAGCTCTAGAGAAGAAAGGGGTTAGGGTTGCATATATTCGAGCTATCCAAGATATGTATGATAGGGTATCGACTAGTGTTAGGACACAGGGTGGAGAGTCAGACGATTTTCCCATCACAATTGGTTTGCATCAAGGGTCAACCCTTAGCCCTACCTTTTTACCTTAATTCTGGATGTCCTCACGGAACAAATCCAAGAGATAGCGCCGAGATGCATGCTTTTTGCAGATGACATAGTCCTCCTTGGAGAGTCGAGGGAGGAGTTGAATGAGAGGTTGGAAACTTGGAGACGAGCTCTAGAAACACATGGCTTTCGCCTAAGCAGAAGCAAATCGGAGTATATGGAATGTAAGTTCAACAAAAGAAGGAGGGTTTCTAACTCAGAGGTGAAAATAGGAGACCATATTATCCCTCAAGTCACACGGTTTAAATATCTTGGGTCTGTAATACAGGATGATGGAGAAATTGAAGGGGATGTGAATCATCGCATTCAAGCAGGATGGATGAAATGGAGAAAAGCATCGTAGGTGTTATGTAATGCAAAGGTACCGATCAAGCTAAAGGGAAAGTTTTATCGGACTGCGGTAAGACCGGCGATTTTGTACGGAACAGAATGTTGGGCGGTCAAGAGCCAACATGAGAATAAAGTAGGTGTAGCGGAGATGAGGATGTTGCGGTGGATGTGTGGTAAGACTCGACAGGATAAAATTAGAAACGAAGCTATTAGAGAGAGGGTTGGAGTAGCGCCTATTGTAGAGAAGATGGTGGAAAATAGACTTAGGTGGTTTGGGCATGTAGAGAGAAGACCGGTAGACTCTGTAGTGAGGAGAGTAGACCAGATGGAGAGAAGACAAACAATTCGAGGCAGAGGAAGACCCAAAAAGACTATAAAAGAGGTTATCAAAAAGGATCTCGAACTTAATGATTTGGATAGAAGTATGGTACTTGATAGAACATTATGACAGAAGTTGATCCATGTAGCCGACCCCACCTAGTGGGATAAGGCGTTGTTGTTGTTTGTTGTTTGTAATTTCTTATTTTTTGTCTGCTTCATGAGAAAGCTTTTAAAAAAATAAAAGGACTGTTAACTTTGAGAAAATGTTCTATTTTATCTTTTAATTATAAAAATGTCACCTAGCTTTCATTTCATGTTCTTTTTTCAAAAATTTATGTAAGAAACTGTGAAAACAAGTTATTCTCACCGTTTCCTGTACAAACTTTTGAAAGTGACAAACAATGCGAAAACAATGTAATTTTTTTCTAATTAAGAGTAAAATAAAAAAACATTTTCTCAAACAAAATAGTGCCTAATCCTCTTGAACAATAGTTACCAAACATGCTACCAGTCAAAATTTCAGTAGAGCATGAAAACCCAATTTTCTAGATATCATACATGTTACTTTAATATGTCAAAATTTAAGCTTGAGTGAGGAACATAGGGAAGGGAGATGAAGTAAAATTACAAAAGCCTTCATTTGCATCCAGACAAGTACCTGAAAGCTGAGTAAGCATTTTGTATAATGTCTCCATATATCCCGTAAGTATTCCCACACATATGATTAGAGACGAACCTTGACCTGAAGAAGGTATTATTAGTCACAGCAGAATGAATTCAATGAACAATGATTAAAGCAGACATACAACGTCTGATGGGTCTTCCAAATCACATAACTGACTTAAGTATAGGGAATAATCAACATCTCCCATCCCTTTGCAGTGTGGCAAAGAGATAACATTGAAGTCAACCAGATCACCTAAAACTAAAATTCAGATTAATTATGATTTAGGTGTTTTTCCAACATTTCTACAATTTTCAGTTTTACCAAACTAACAAGATCCTTGACACAGGTATATACTATATAGTAAATAAATTTCATTTAAATATTAAAATTGGGACAATTCTCCCTCTAAATTTCAAATTTTGAATAAAAACTGGCTTTAAAAATGCAATTTGTAAATATAATTAAATAAAAACTTGAAAGTAGGAAATGGGTGAAAGAGGTGGATGTAAGCCATCAATGTGGAAAGACAATTTTCTCCTTCCTATTCAATTGTATTAAACAAAATACTAGGCTTTCGGAGAAGAGGGATTGGATGCCATGTGAAAGAATCTTCCTTCTATTGTAGTCGTAAAGTAGATTGAATACTTACAAAGGTTCTATCTATGTAGCATGACAAATTCAATAAAAAAGAATAGCAAATGAAATTGCAAAGTAACATAGGAAAAACGACAAAAGCAAATAGGTAAAAGGTCATTCATTGTCATCTTTTATTGTTCAAGATTATATGACTCGGTGACTCCTAACTAATAAATAAGACAAGTCAATTGAGGATCATCGACTTATTATTTGCATAAGTTCTTCCAAATACAAAGTTGATATTCATCCATAACATTTCCCACCAAATGCTCTGGTTATCTTTTAAATTTTAACTTCCACAACTCAAATCAAAAGTGATAAAGTAACAGTTATGTGGCAAGAAAAATACCAAATCCAGATTCTGATATGGTATCACATATCCATGTAATAGTCATTGCACCACAAACCAATAAAATAGATGTCACCATTACATGCTTGACCCTGCAAAAGTAGCAAACATTTTAACAACAAATATATAATATGACGAGATTTTCCACCAAATTTATGACTCAGTAAAATTATGGCAACAATCCAAAAGAATGAAAACCATATTATCAAGCATAAAACAAAACAAAAAAAAAATAGGATGGCAGTTTTATAATGTGCTTATAAAAAAAGGTAATGTCATAACGTAATGAAGGCCAATGACACTGGTATGTTCACCAATTATTAAGATATCTATTTTTAAATACATCTGTTTAAATTACAATATATGAAAAATCATCTATTTGACCTTACACATGATATCAACTTGTGAAGATAACATTGGTAGTTCAACTATTTGTTGGATTAATGAAATATTTCTAGTAAAATATTCTTCTATACAAATTACCTATAAGTGGCAGCATAAATTGAATATGGAAGTGAGTAGCAAGCAACTATTAAAGCTTCCAGAATTGCAAAGCCAAATGACATCCACCATCTGAAATGTGCGGAACAAGTGAACAGTTCATTAGTTGAAATTCCTTAAATCTCATATAAAGGGAGATAGAAAAACAATGTTTAGCTAGAAATTAGGTCACTGCTCAAGATGGATAAATAGACCCACATATAACTCTTAATTTTCTCATGCCCATCCAGACCTTCTTTCCGTAGCTTTACTAAAGAAGGGACAACATGACAGAGTACCTGCACATGAATATCTTGTATAAATTCAGTTCATAGAAGGCTGAAACATCAAAAAAGAAATCAACCATACACAAGAAAAATGGGTATCTGGTTGAGAACCCCAGTGTTCTTTAGTCTTTACAACCAAGTACTTCACAGTTCACAGTAAAAATAAGGAGAAAAAACATTCTTCTTTCAAAGATACTTATTTACAGAAGACTTATTTTCTTACATAATCTAAAGCACAGAGAGCAACACTTCCAAAGATCTACTTTGCTTTAAAAGAGGAGCACAACTGGTTTCATATATTGATATATGTCGCATACTTTTATGAACACACTAGCAAAATTATCAAAGAATTAAAAATCAGATATAATTAAAGGAAGTTGAACATCCTTTGGTCTTCAAAGTAACAGAAAGTAAACTTTTGCATCAAATATCTGTCTAACAAGATCAGTACACAAAGGGGGCATACCTGCATAATAATGGATGCTATTATCTGAGGACTGATTCCAAGCTGGAAAATAGATAGCTTGAGCTCAGCAGTGAAGTCACCAAGTTCATCTGCCAGAAGCTACATGAATGACTGTTCACATGTATAAACTCAGAAAAATATCCAAGCAAAAAATTGCTCTAGCAAATATTGGACTGTTGACCTAACTCAGTTATCAAATTCTATGTATCTTATATTTGAATTTACTTAAATTCAAATTGTAGATATTCTATCTATTCTTAGGATTTCTATTTGTATCTCATGTACAATTACAATCAATTTTGGAATGAGATTATCATCCTTCCACTACTTTCTATAGCAAAAACACTAGACAACAGTCCAAATTTTGCTTCTCACAAGCTACCTTGAGCTAACACTCAATTTGAGATCAAATATGTCAAATTTAAGTTTTACACTGTCATTCAATCACAAATCATCATTGAATTATTGTAAAAGACAACAAACTTATCCTACATCATGTGATGATTGAATGACAGTACAAAACTGTTTTACACTTGCATAGCCTTTTTTTTCTCTTACCAAATTCACCCGAACATTTATCCTCTCTCTTCTTTTTCTTTAGTTTCTACATTCAATTATGAGTTAAAAAACGAGTATCACTCAATTCCTATTTGCCAATGAGCAAAAACAAAACGTGATCACATGTTGTAATAAGAGCTACAAAGTTAAAATCAAAGTGCGTGTGAGTAACTGGCAGCAACAAATGATGCAATGCAATGCAACTCACCAACGGATGATCCTGCGACAAAGCTCAAGTAGTCTTCCGGTATCAACCTTCTGTCAAACCCGGGAAGAGGAATAAAATAACCGACGCGACTAATCACAATCAACATGGCCGTCACGAACAGCCTCCTCCGAATCTCGCTCTTAAAAAACGATTCCGCGGCGCCGTTAATCACAGAACCCAACCGCGCAAAGTTCAGAAACCTGTTCCTGAACATCAAAGGTTTCAATTGCAGGGTTCCCGAGCTGTTAGCACTCGGAGACGACGACGAAATAACCGCTTCCCCCCCATCGCCGCGTGTCGCCGGAACAACTTCCTCATCAACGCGTGCATAATCACCTCGGAGCCGGTCGGAGAAGCTAACGGAGAGAGTCCGGTTCAGCTTCGGAAACAAAGACCGGTTCGATGCGTTGAATGCAGGATTTGTGAAAAGGGAAACCCTAGCTCCAATTCCGTTGATACATTTTACGTATCTTCTTTCTGCATAATTAACGTTCAATAAGAGGCTACAATGCTTTGTATTAATAGCTTCTCTTTTCTTTTTTTTCTCATTAGCGTTAAGAGCAGGGAACTTACCTCTGAGTGCGTTGGGTTTCGTTTGGAAGCGGTGTGGATAAAAGTGATTAGGGGAGAATCGCGTTGCTTCCATGGTTGGACTTGGAAAAATGGGAGTGAGTGGAAAAGAGGAAGAGGAAGACGGGGCTTTTTTGTGCTTTAAAAATCGATAATTAAACCCTCATCCGTGACATGGATCCTCTGTTTCGAGCACTATATTTACACGATCTCTGAGGATATTTTCATTGGACCATGACGCGATGTGTTAGCCAGCTTCATACGTGGCGGGGGTGATTGGTTTAGTAGGAGTCGTATGAGGAGTTGAACTCACATATGTACTCTTTTTATTTTCTAGGTGAAGTTTTATTATAAATTGGAGGAAAAAATAATTATGATAAAATTAGGACAACTTTTATCATATCATTGAAGCTCGAGGGAAATGTTTTTTACATGTGTATAGAAAAAAAGATTAGTAAAAAGGTGTAAGATATAAATATTTAGGTTAAAATACTTTTTTTTTCATTCATGTTTTGGATTATATTAAAGGATTAAAAGTATTTTAGTGAAATATTTTCTACTCAATGTTAAATATGCTTTCAGTTATTTAAGATTTAAATAATAAATTATTTGTAAATTAGTTGTTTTTTATTAAGAAAAATTTAGATAGAGTATGCGGTAAAATATGATTTTCGTTCCTCTAAAATTTTTAAAGATTAATTTTAGTCTCTTTGAAAAAAAATTGTCCAATTTTTGTCCCTCTAAATTTGAAATATGCCCTTTTTTAATCCTTCGAGATGTTTTAGATAACGCTTTATAGAGGGACGAAAAATGATTTAGATAGTTTTTCAAACTAAATATGGCCATTTCAAAATTAGATGGGACGAAAATTGGAAAAATAAAATAAATAGAGAAACTAAAACTTAACTTTGGAAAATTTGGAGAGACAAAACATCATAGTTTACCCTATAGTATCTCAAATATATGTTTGAGTTTAATTTTCATCAGTATAAAAAGCTCATATTGTCAACCAGTTAAAAATAATCATTGTTATGATTTTTTAGGAAACTGTCATAAAAATAAAAAATTTATCATATACGACAGATTATGATTATAAAAATTATAGCTTTAGTTGACAAGATAAGATATCATCCAAAATCATTTCTTTGATTTTTACATAGCAAATAAAATTTGCCAAGCAAAAAGCACATTTTTACATTTTTTTGTTGAGTGACTAAATGGTTATTGAGCAAAAAAAGGCTCTTGGTCACAAAGTTATTTCTTAAAATTTTGAAGTTCATTGTGTATTGTACAAGGTTCACAAAATACACATGACACTCTGAAACACGTGTTAACCCTACATGTCAGCCTTGGCATAAGAACACGGACGTTTGATCCTTAGCAGTCGGGATCCCTAATTGATAAGTTATCTCTAACTTCTTAATATTTGAATATATTTGAACCTCTTTATCTCTTGTCAGGTATTCAATTATCTACAAACTACACATTATTTTATAAGGTATAGTTATCTACCAACTTTTATCTTTAACATTATCTATAAGCTACCGGCTATTATCTATAAGCTAGTAATTATTTGCAAGGCCCATAACAATCCCTACAAACAAGGACCTACAACTCCACTCCACTCCTATAAATATCAAGTTTCATCGATCTCTTAAGGCATCCCACGCACACTAGCACACGAGCAAACACGCTTGTGCACTTATTATCTCTTGAACGCTCATTCAAGCTTACATTTTTGCATATAAATGCTTTATCTCCTTACTCATATACTTACTTGAGCGTCAGACTCCTTTATTTTGCAGGTTCCCCCTTATGTCCTCTTACAAAGACCACTCTCAAAGCTAACATGCGAAGTCCAGAAGCCCACTTTAGCCACGTCCACCCTGATGTGTGCTAGCTCCGAATTTTGGTGAGTACATTTGGTGCCCACCGTGGGACCGCGATAAAACCTACCCTGGGGTCTCTCATCTGGAAACACCTTATATGCAAGTACGACCTCTCATATGTCATTGTCACGGACAATGACACTCAACTCAAAGCCCAGACTTACGAAGACTTCTTGGCAAGGCTAGGCATAAGCACCTTGTCACCTCTGTCGAACATCCTCAAACCAATGGTCAGGCAAAGGCAGCTAACAGAGTCATCCTCAGGGCCCTGTGTATTAGACTTGACAAGTCTAAGGGTCTATGGAAAGAAGAGCTCCCCAGTATATTCTAGGACTACAATTGTTTACCCTAACAACAACCAACGAGACTCTTTACCGACTCACACACGGCACAAGCGCCATGATCCTCATTGAAGTTGGGGAACCATCGACAAGGAGACTGTTGTTCCAGCAATAGTAAAATGAAGAAAATATAAAGGTAGAACTCGAAACAACATATGAAGTCCAAGACATGGCAAGAATCAGGAAAGAAGCCACTAAACTCTGAGCAACGAGGAGATACAATACAAAGGTTCAACCACGATCATTTCAACCTGGTGACCTTGTATGGCGAGTCCGAGGTAAAGCTAGAAAAGATCCCCAAGCGGGAAAGCTTGGCCCCAACTGGAAAGACCCATTCAGGGCCATAACAAGCCTTGACAACAAAGCATGCATACTACGAGAACTAAATGGCAAAGTAATTCCAAGAACATGGAACGCCACCCACCTGAAGTTCTACTTTAGTAAGCCTAAATGCAAACCCAATGTTGTACTCTTTTTCCTACTCAAGTCTTTTGTCCCAAAAATAGAAAAATCAGGGTTTTGGCTTGAGAAGTTTTACCGAAGCACATTTAGGATAATGAAGGGAATTTATACTTAATCAAATACATTGAATAAAAATTCGACACCCTTTCCTTTTCATAATTTTTTTGTCAAGACAAGATCATCCATAGTCATAGCTCCAAGGCTCTTGAAACCCAAGGACCACCCTTGGTGAGCCCTCATTCTACCATTAAGTCTTTAGCATGTGTCACCCACAGCGAGTGATATGTATGCAAGAGCACGTCATTAAGTCTCCAATACATGTTACCCACAGCGAGTGACATGTATGCAAGAGCACGCCACTATGTCTCCAATACATGCCACCCACAGCGAGTGACATGTACGAAGAACACACCACTAAGTTTCCAATACATGTCACTCACAATGAGTGACATGTATGCAAGAATATGCCATTAAGTTTCCAGTATATGCCACCCACAGTGAGTAACATGTATGTAAGAGCACACCACTAAGCCCCCAGTACGTGTCACCCACAACGAGTGACATGTATGCAAGAGCATGGCGCCCAAAACCCAAGTTGAACAATTCTCTGGTCTATCCTCCAAAGGGCTCGCAAAACCCAAGGTTTGCCCTTAGTGGATCCTACTGATTCACAACACTACGTCTCTAGTACATGCCACTCACGATGAGTGACATGTATGCAAGAGCACAGCACACGCGTTGCATATAAGACTCGTTAAACTCAAGCTTCACACTTGGTGATCCTCATAGGTTCACAAAATCCAAGGCCCATCCTTGGTAAGCCTTGACACAACTCTACAAGCTTTTCAAAACCTAAGGCAAAATACGTCCCTGGTCCAAGGCTCGATAAACCCAAGGTTCACCCTTGCTAAGTTGTTAACTACGTCTCTAGTACATGCCACCCACGATGAGTGACATGTATGCAAGAGCACAACACACACGTTGCATATAAGACTCGTTAAACCCAAGCTTCACACTTGGTGATCCTCATAGGTTCACAAAATCCAAGGCCCATCCTTGGTAAGCCTTGACAGAACTCTACAAGCTTTTCAAAACCTAAGGCAAAATACGTCCCTGGTCCAAGGCTCGATAAACCCAAGGTTCACCCTTGCTAAGTTGTTAACTCGTTGGCAAGTGTACCAATTTGTCACAAGTAGTAAAGTTAAAATGGAAGTCCGAGTGTCGAATCCACATGAACTTTGTTTGTACTTGTGTTAACGAATATCCAATTTGTAAGCAAGAGATAAAGAATTGCAATGGAGAGAAACAGGAAAGAATTTGAAATTAAAAGGACAAGAACAATAAAATAAACAAGATTAAATGCAAATGATAACTTCATAATTTAAATATGTTGGAGCCTAACATGTCTAACTACCCTTGATGCAATATTAATGTTTTTCTCTATTTAATGTTATCCCAATTTTTACCCACATCTACTAAGATACTCAACCCTGATCCCTCATAATGAAGAGCCTAATTTATCTATTCTTTCTCTCAAATCCCTTTGCAAAGATAGAATAGTATATTGCATGAAGTATGAAGATGTATGCAAAGACAAAACAAAGTCACTTTATCCCTAGCAATGGGTTGTTTAGATGCATTTTCTCAATTTTTTATAAATTATCATTTCCCAATATATAACACCTAAAACAAATGCATGGATGATCAGACCATACAATAAAAATGAAGAGCAGAAAAAAGACAATAGAAACAAAAATTACATTCAATAGATAATAAGATAAGTTATATTACAAAGGTGTTGGCTGCTAGGCTCCCAATAGAGGGGGTTTAGCCTCTCATGGTCATGAGATGCTTTACACTTTAGGGGCTGATATGGATAGAAGAAAGAAAATAAGGGAGGAATGACTAGAGAAAGAGGGTTTCCCTTATTAGAGATGCTTAGGCTTTGGATATCTTTAATAGATAGCTCTGAGACTTGGTGTGTGTTTCCCTTCTGCTTCCTACTCCATTTATAGGCCTAAGGTAGCTTACTTTTCACGCTGACTTCACGCTAAGTGCGTCCTTTCTGGGCTTAGCAGGTGATCATGCACTAAGCGCGACACGTATGGGCTTAGCGAGGCGGTCACGCGCTTAGCACTGGATTTCGTGCTAAGCGTGCATTTGGGCTTCTTCATAGGCCTTCTTCACGCTAAGCCTGAGCTTGCCCGCTAAGCGAGGGTGTGCGCTGAGCCTAGCTTGTGCACTAAGCAATTTGTCCTTTCCTCAATTTTTTATTCAAGGCTTTTTCTTCAAGTTTCCTCCAAAACACTTGAAATTTTCTTCTTTTGACTTCTACTAATAAAAAATTACAATGATATTAGTTTCTTCATTATTTAATTAAAAACAACAGTAAAGTAAAGAAATTCTAATCATTCTTAGCCAAATTTGACTATCAGTTTAACTCAAATTTCGCAGTTATCATGAGTCTTTTCTATTACTAAGTTTCATCTCCACTAAAACTCAAGGTACGCAAGGTCTGCCCTTGACAATCTTTTCTATTCCTAATTTTTATATGTGCAGGAATAATAAAAAAGCCAAGGTCCACCCTTGGTACCAAAAAACCCAAGGTCTACCCTTGGTACGCACGCCTACAAAACCCAAGACACCCCCTTGGTTCGCTCACTCATAGCAACTATGACACCACCATCAAAGGTCAAAGTTCAACAAAACAAACTACCACCAGACTATTTGGCAAGACCTTCAATCGGGTGGAAGTCATACTTACTCCTCGTAATCATCAGGGAGAAGTTTCGCAGGTCAAAATAACCTATCACCAGATTGAGTGACAAGACCTTCAATCATGTGCAGCTCATGCTTACTCCTCATAACCATCAGAGGAGAAACTCCACAGGTTAAGCGACCTACCCCAGACTAGTTGGCAAGACCTTCAACCAGGGACAAGTCAAACATACTCCTCACAAGCTTCAGGGGAGAAGCTCCACAAAGCATAAGGAAGCCCCACCAAATGGGTGACAAGACCTTTAACTAGGTTGAAATCAAACCTCAGATGATTTTATGTCATCTACTTTTTACAAGACCATCACGATCTTACCTCTACATCAACAAGGTCTTGCTTCTTGCGTCATTGTTAAATGATTGACAAATGTACCAAATTGTCCTAAGTAGTAAAGTAAAATGGAAGTCCAAGTGTCGAATCCATAGGGTCTTTGTTTGTACTTAGGTAGGTGAATATATAATTTTCAAGCAATAAATAAATTGGTTTAAAAGGTTGTGAAAATAATAGTAAAATAACTGGCATAAAATTAATTTAAATTAAATAAGAGAGAAAAACAAACATAAAAATAAATAAATTAATTAAAACAGAAAAGATGAAAGAAGCCAATATTATTGTAGAAGTTAATTTAGAGGATGAGAATGTTGGGGGCTTAGCCTACCAGAGCTACTCTTGATGTAATGTTAATGATTTTTCTCTATTATGTTTATTCAAATTTTCATCTGCATCTACTCATATACTCTAATCATGATCCCTCAAGTGAAAGACTTAATTTATCTATTTTTTCTCCCAAATTCCTTTAAGAGGTAAAAATAGTTAAATTTCATTAAGAATAGAGATGCATAACAGGCTAAAAAAATCAACCTATCCCTAGTGATGAATTATCTAGATACCCATTTCCAGTTTTTTTTAGAGAATAACACTTCCTAATGTTATCCTTAAAATTTACCATGCAAATGGGTGATCAAAACATAAACAATGAAATTAAACATAGAAAAGGATAATGAAAAAGTAATATTCATAAATAGATATGAAAAGTAACTACATCAAGAGCAGTTGGTTGTTAAGCTCCCAACAAAAAAGGGTTTAATCTTTCATTGTCATAGGAGGCTTTACAATTGCAAGAGGATAATGAATAGGGAAGGGAGTAATTGAGAAAAGGATTGGAAGGAAGAAATGACTACTAATGATTGTTTCTCCTACTTCTAGCCTTTTCTTTCTGTAAGGAATTGTACTCTCTTAAAATTTTTGTATGTTTTGTTCTTCTTCGGTAGCAAACAGAACGTAACGTCTGTCTACAATGCACCCTCCAACGGTCAGAAGAGGGAAAAATTGTCAAATATAGAGGCTTCCCTCACTTAACACATTAGATCTAGCTTGCAAAATCAAAAGCATGTCCACCTCGGACAACTTGACAAAAGTAACCCAAACAACACTTGTCCAAGCTTGGGGGCTTAACAAACCACATCGACCTGCAATTCTCTCACCTATCGAGGTTACCACACCCGACATCGAACAAACACTTGTCCATGCTTGGGGGCTTGACAAAGTCGTCACCCTCCTACTTGTTAAGGCTACTATCCCGGACATTAGACAATCTTCAACACTGGACAACCTCTTTCGCTCGCAAGCTGACTTAGAGCTTGGGGGACTTATGTACTATCCAAGGTCCATAAAATACACGTGGCATTCCGAGACACGTGTCAACCCTCCATGTCAGCCTTGACACAGGAGCACAGACGTTCGACCCTTAACAACTGAGATCCCTAACTGACAAGTTATCTCTAACCTCTTAATATTTGAATATATTTGAACCTCTTTATCTCTTCACAGGTATTGAATTATCTACAAACTACACATCATCTACAAGGTACAATTATCTACTAGCTTTTATCTTTAAGCTACGTATTATCTTTGACATTATCTATAAGCTATCAACTATTATCTATAAGTCGATAATTATCTGCAAGGGTCATAACAACCCCTACAAACAAGGACTCGTAGCTCTATTCCACTCTTATAAATACCAGGTTCCATCGAACTTTCAACACATCCCACACACACCAACACACGAGCAAACACGCCTGTGCACTACTCTCGAATGCTCACTCGAGCTTACAGTTACGTATATACATGCTTTATCTCCTAACTCATATACTTACTTGAGTGTCAGAGTCCTTTATTTTACAGATCTCCTCTCTTGTTCTCTTAACAAAAAACCTTTGTAAAAGCTAACGTGCGAAGTCCAGGAACTCACTTTGGCTAGGTCCCCCCAGACATGTGCCAACTCCAGATTTTGGTAAGTACACATTGAGTCACCCGATTTTGCTTAGCCAAAATTTAGAATCATTGGGGATTCACATGACAAGAGTATTCTAGTTAAGTGAAAAGGGACTTGGAAGCCAAATGTGCTTTTGGCCTTATGTTTTTGCAAGGCAAGCTCAAACTTTGTTGAGCAAAAATATCCCTAAAGTTAAGTACATCTCTAACTTTAGTTTTTGATGAGTGAATAAAAGTTTTTATCTTGAACAAATTTGAAAGTTTATAGAATTCCATGAGTGAGAGTTTCTCTCACCAAGTGAAAACTTTCCTAAGAATTTGAGGTATTTTTTGCCTCAAGTTTTCTCTAAGCGAGCTATGGTTTCACTAAGCGCAAAATGTTCAAAACTTAATTTTCTTAATTGAATTTATATGTTTCCAAAAAAATCATGGCAATCCTTAATTTTCTTTTTAAAAAGTCTTCTTGAAAGTTAAAGAACTTGTTTTGGAATGATATTAAGTATAAGAGACGATTAACAAAATCTTGGTGTGTTGAGTAGAAATCCAAGTTACGTTGGAATTCTCTGGCGTACTGGTGATTATATAGAAAAAAAAAAAAAACTGTAACCTATGTGTTAATGGAATTGATGACACACATACATGTTTATTGTGTTGAGAATTTGAAAGGTGTTGGAATTGTATAGGATCAATTATAGACTCCTCCAATGGCTAGGTGATATGTGCTATGTTAAGGGATCGATGTATCTATGTTGGTCACTCAAACAATAAAAATATCCTTATGGTTAAGTTTACATCTCATGACATGAGATAAAGGTGAGAGTAATAGAAATGAAAATGAAAAGATAAACGTATGACTACACATGAAAAGATAAGATAGATAATGATTGTATACAAGGATGGATCCAGGAAACTATCCAAGGGGGGATTGGATTTTTTCATACATTAACTATTTAAATATTTAGCTTATAACAAATAAATGTTTAATATATAATATTTTCTATAAAATTATTTTTAGTTTTACACTTAAAACTAAAATTGATTTTTATTTTAAATGATACAAGAAGAAAACAAATGTCTTAATTTATTTCAAAAGATTCTTGCTAATTTTTTTATATGTGATAATCCGTACTAATTTTTTTGTTTCAAGTTTTTAAAAGATTTTTTGATCTCACAAGCATAATAACAATCAACCAGGACTCACAATAATAGTATGAAAAATCAAGAAGAGGATTTAAACTCATCAAATATAATTATAATAACTAAAAGTCATCAAATGTTAAAATAATTATATATAATATATAAATATGTTTATAATATAATGTTAATAATATGAGAGAGAACGATCTATTTACTTGTGTTCAATTCTTACTGCGTGTAAAATTTTCTTAAGCTAGCGACAACCATACATTACAAGTGGAATTAATCTATTATCCAGCGAGTTGAAGAATACTCCTAGTCTTTGATCTAGGACAATAAATAATATAATGTTAATAATTGTGTATATGAATAGATAAATAAAGACTTATAACAATACACAAAACATAGTTAGTTTAAGTAATAACAATTAATGAAAAGTCATAGAGATGTCATTTTTATTAAAGAATATTAATAATTAATTAATACATGAGCTCTAATAGTGAAAAGTTAAAGTTACAATAATTTGATTGATTCTTATATATATATATATATATAATAACATATGTTAAATCCACAGTATGCAAGAGACAAGCACAAAACAATGCATGAGCTCTAATATTCATAAAAAATTGGAACAGATCTCTACATGCGTATTTGAATTCAAAGGCTTTTCAACAACATAAAATATCTCTAGTGGAAAAACTCATTTTGAGTTCTTGGATCACTTTTTATGGGTCTCATGATGTCACATAGAATACAAGAACTTTTATCATTTTTGCTTTAGTAGTAGAACCCAATTCAAGTTCTTGGATTTTACTTGCACAGAAAAAAAAAAGAACCTTTATTTTCTCTCAAATGACATTAAAAATATTTTTTTTTTTGAAAAACAGGAGTTCTTCTCCTAGAACCTAACCCTAACATGAAAAAATCTTGAAGAAGAATAGTGATAGATCTAAGGGATAAGAGTTCTTGAACTCAAGAACCCCTATTAAAGATATTCTAAATACTATAATTTGTTGACTCTAGTTATTAAACTTTGGACCCAATTTTCAGCAACAAATTCATGCAAAGTATTTGACCCATTATGAGTATTCAGTAGTAACATAGGAGTATTATAAGAATTCTGATAGAGGGGGGACTAGAGCCCCTAGGTGTCCCCTCCTACATTCATCTCTGATTGTATAAAAAAATTGATGTAGCACCAATTCAGAAAAAAAGTAACATAAAATTGATTAAAAGTAATTTGGATACTTGTAAAAAATACTTTGTCATCCACTAGTAAGAAAATAGTAAATTATATGATTTTTATAATCTTGTGAAGAGGAAGAAAAAGAGACTAATTAAAAAGCACATTGAAGGAAGTGATTAATAAGAATCTCATTATAAATAACACTGATGAAACTTTAATCTTTAATCAAATAGAATGATGTTGAGTGATCAATATAACTGACTTTATTTAACACCATAAGACTTTGTTATTATCATAAGTTTTCTTCTCAAAAATCAATTCTTCAACTTCACCTCAAAGACTCAAACAAAATGTTTTCCTCTTTTTCCCCTGGGAAAAATAAGCTGCTTCTACACGCAATTAAGAGCATGTTAAAATGAATGTGCGACCTAAAAAAAATTTAACAGAAAGTGTGCAATATATTGAACCGGGACCTTTGTGCTTCGTTTTATTATAAATTAATTAACAATATATATTACAGGGCCATGGCTCCTATCATAATATAGCTGCACAAATAATTTAACACCCCGGCTTTATGATGGAATTGCCTATAACTTACTGCATACATATACAGCATCAGCTCAATTTTTGTGTTCTTTCTTGAGAGCTAGTTAGTATGTCCATTCCTTTGGAAGAAATATCTCAGGAGAAGAACTTTGACTCTCATGAGAAACAACAACACTGCATTGCTTGAGAGCATCTTTCTGATTCGTTTTCTTTTTTGTTGACTCACTGGTGCATACTTCTCCGCTTCTCGGGCTATATTTGGGAGCTGCAATAAGATCATGGCATTATAGAACATTGTAACTTTCCTTTTATATCGTATCGTATAAGTTTAAAATTTAGGGTATACATTCCATGCGCTGAAAATTGTATGTATATTTTAAAACATTTTAATATTATTGGAATACGATATGTAACATATTTTTCTTTTCTTAAATAAAGGGCTAGCTAGGATACGAGACCTTGAGAAGGTGAAATCTGCAGGCCTAATTGGTGCACTTTAAGATTTAGAGCTTGAACTACTCGAGCTGGAAGAAGGACAGGAGCGCACGCTGCAAAGTAATCCTAAGGTTAAAATGATATCAATGTAACTCACACCAATATATTTCAATAACTTTAAATAACAGTTCTAAAAAAAATAACTTTAAATAACATATGAATTTGATCGATCTAATCATTAAATTATTACTACATATGGATATATAATAAAAAAAGTCATACTGTCACAAACATACATCTCATTACTAGGAAATACAAAAGTGCAAAGTTAATTAACCTGGTTTCCTGATTGATTTTGTGCCTGCTTTTTGGGGTAAGAACACGCCAGTACCACATGATCCTTGCCCCGAAACTAAGAAAACAGCTTGCATTCCAGGTCCACCAGTGGCATGTTTCGGCCTTTGATCATATGAAGATCTTGTAGAAAATTTTGAGCAGTACTGAAGTACATATACATATTGTAATTTCAATAAAAGAAGAAAAATCAAATATATGAAATGGAAATAATCAGTAAAAGTATTCAGCAAATAAACTCCAAATCTGAAAGCGACTTCATTAATTAAACCCATAATACTAATACTAATATGTTTAGTATTTCCCTCTCCTTCCGCCGTATTAGTTAATTGCTATTTGCCTATATGATGTGTGGATATTGCATAGTGCCGTAGTGCAGAAGTCCAGATATACACCAGATATTGGCACAGAGGAAGTTACAATTAGACACTGCGCCAATTTTTTTAAGGCACTAGCTCATTATCTTGGTTAAGGAGTTAAAATATAAAGGTTTGAATAGCGAATGAAAATATTTAAAGTCTTGAAATTTTCATTTTCTTTTTAATGTAAGAACTCAATATTTGTTTCTTGATATATTTTTCATTTATTATTAGTCTTTTTCAAAGGAAACTAATAATAAATGAATTTTTTTTATCAAGAAACAAAGAAAAAAATTTAATTTATAGGAATTAAAAAAAAGTTTCACAAACTAAAAATAAAATTATTGTTTTATGAAAAAGAAATATATTAAAAAATAAATATAAAATTCATATATTTATTAAAAATTACAAACATATTTTAACCTATTATATATAATATAAGTGTCCTCCTTTTCAATTTTTACCAGCTAGATTGAGACAATTTTCAACTGACACGTTAACGTCCATCCGTTTTATAATTTTATTATTGTTTGGGTCATGTTAGAGGGAGCTGAATTTTGAGCCACGCCATCAACCATATCAATTAAATCAATTAATTAGGATCTGCTTTATATTTGGCCTTTTGTTTTGAACTCAAAAAGAATGTTACCGAAAGTACAAGGATAAAATAAAAATTAAAAAAGGGTAAAAGGCTAGGAATATCTGCAGCGTGCAAAGTTAAAGACCCTTTTTGTTTCAAAGGAAAACTGTGTGTAAAAGGTCGTTGGAATTTTTCTGTTTCAATAATTAACGTAGATTAAAATTATAATTTAATTATATTAATTATTTATCATTAATTAATTTTATCTTATATGATGAGTCCATTAAATAATTAAATAATATATTGAGGTGTTACATATAATGTTTTTTCTCTGCATCTAAAGAATTAAGAAGATTCTGTTAAGAAATAAAGAGATTTCGATTAAGGAAGAATTATGAAATCATTATTTTTCTGTGAATTTAGATTCCAGCGCGTTTGTTTGATGAATCATTATGTATCTAGATATTTCTAAAACTTTGATAATATAATATAATGAGTTTTTTATGCTTATTAATATTTTATAAAAATCTCCTAAAAATTCAAGTTATGAATAATCGAAGTGCAAAAACATATATTTTCTGTTCGACCCACCAACGGCTAAGGTAGCTAGATTTCCTTATGCTAAAGTGATTAATTAATTAAAATCCCACATATAATGATAACTTCAAATAGTAGCCTTACACTTTTTTTGCATTCTTAATTAGTAACTTCACTTGTATATAAAGTGTGCCTAACTCAGCTTTGGAATATTTGTCATCTCACACTTTTAGAGTACATATTATTAAAGCTATTGCAGCCTGATTAATACCTAAACCTAACTAAAAGGATATTTTATATTATACCTACCAAAACTTCTACGCAAACATTAATTGCATCTCCTGAAGCCACAACCAGAGGCAGAGAGAGTGATTAATTGAATTGAATTACATAGAACAGTACCTGTGACTGTGTTTCCCTTGGATATCTGTAGTGTTGCAGCAGTTTTTGGTGGCGGTTCCTCATATGTATCTGTAGGAATGCTCAGATATATATTACACTAATTAGCCGAAGAAGAATATGTTATTATTTTATTAATTAAATTACACAAAATCCAATCAGTGAAGCCAAATGCATTATATCAATTCAATCAAACATTTGACTTCAAATTTCAAATATATATAACATTTATTAAAATATTAATAATTATAACCAAACTATATGCTACCCCTCAAATCTGTATAGAAAAATAGAAATTATCATTATACCCATATAAGAGTGTGTATGATGAATATGAAGAAATAAAGAAGAGAAACCGAAGGTAGTATTACTAACCTTGGAGTCACATGCCTCGTCCATAACATGAGAAGGTAGCCAGAAAATGCCTTCTTCAAAACCAAGTTCATGAGCAGCAATATCATGAACAGAAGCCATGAGCGGAACACAAAAGATTACAAAACTAATATTGATGATTGTGATGAATCGTTCTGGAATGTCAGACGGAGAGAGGCTTTTTAAACTCCAGCTTCCCACCTGCAACTCAACTAAAATTACTTGCGTGTCATGGAGTGCACAAAATAAATAATAATTTTCTTTTATGCGCTTTCAATAACTTGCTTATGTGTTGATAGAAAACAGTAGTGATTATGCATTTGTGGCTTTATATTCCTCAATTCTTATGATAGAGAAAATTAGTTTACCTTATTAGTAATTTGCATCACTTATTATTTGTTGACTAAAAAAATATAAAAAATAATAAAAATATTTTGATAAAATAATAATTAATTCAAAAAATAATTTAAGGGGTTATACTCAATTACGATTTTAAAAGACCCTTTTATATAAATTTTTTTTGAGATATTCGATCAAGATTTTTAAATAACAGAAATAAGTCTTGTGTCATTCAATAAAGATCATTAGGATTTTTTAAGGAATTATAAAATCCATTAATATTCAATTAAAAAATTTACAATTAAGTCTTCTAATATTCAAAAGTATACAAATTTTGATAGATTCTTTTCTAGGGTAGATTTTAATGAATTTCATGAGATTTTTTAGTAGAAAATATACATCAAACAATCTCACATAAACCATTAAAATTCCAGCAGACTTTCTTTCTTTATTTATTTTCTTGCCAGTTGATATGTTTTTTCTTTTTCCATTATACATAATTTATTGTCTCTTTGTTGAAATTAATAGACATTCATATTTTTTTCTCTTTTGACCAATGGATAACATGCCGTAAAACATGTGATATGAGATATCTTCTCAATTCTTTGAATTTGCAATTGAGACATCTTGATTACATGTTTATACATATAAATAAACATGAATATATATGAATATGAGAAATATATAATTTTAATGAATGTGAGAAGTTGACTCATGTATAGGTGAATAAATATATAAATGGGATTTGAAACAATTGTTAGACATGTGTTTTTGTTTTATGGAATCATTATTGTGAGAATGTAAAAGCAAATAACATAAGAAGGGGAACTAAATTGTGTTTTCATAAATTTAAAACTTTTTATAAAACTAAAAACATGTTTATCGTCTGATGTATAAGATTTAAAAACAAATTCAAACTCTTTGTCATTAAAACAAAAGAGAGAAGCACACAAATAATTATACTGGTTCGTCTCAAACTCAAAACCATGTTCAATTATTGACAACCCACCAAGTTTCCACTAACTTAACAAACTTATAAATATTTTTGTCACTTCGGGCACTTACACTTGCAAGCTCTATCCCAAACTTGACTTAAACTCAGTATTCTTTGTCCTACCAAAATCACTGTTAGCTCTAAACAAATTAATAAGATTTGTTAGAAGTTTGCACACGGGCTAAATTTGTGATCATCTTGCAGATGAATATATCACTCAATTCTTTTAATCTTTTTTTCTCGAGGTATACATGGTGTTTTAAGAGCTTAGTATCTTTACAAGAAATGATGAAAGAATATGTTCACGTAAATGATTCGTATATTATTTCTTCGAAACTTTTTATACATAGTCTTCATCTCTAAGTATTTGTTATCTCACAACGATTTAATTCTACATTATGCTCTTCATTTGAAGTCTTGAGCTAGTTGAAACATTTAATATTTGCATTAAATGTATTTCCATTCTTTATACAAAGTCCATGCTAATAGGCTAGCATGCCTTGTACTCTAATAGAAAAGTCACTTCTTTTGTCATAATAGGTCTACAACAAGTGCACCTTTTGATGAGGATCAACATCTTTCATTCTGTGAATTTCATTCATTCTTAATAGAACTTTGATAGATCCTAAGAGAATATTTTCTGCATGAAAAAATCTTAAACACAACGTATTAAATGAATGTCTCAAATGCACTACTTTATTGCTATACCAAATCATTTTATGAATATATCATCTGAAAATACAAATGCACAAATACAGATGTAATACATCATACACAACTTTTACCATTTATATTTATTTGCATATAATTAAAAGTATTGATTTGTCTTTAAGACATAATGTTTTTTTGACTTAACAGGAAATGACTATAAGTATACATGTTACAGGTAGATATTACGATATATAATTTTATAAAATTAACATGATTGATGATTGAAGGAAAATAATCCTATTGTGCTAGTAAATATATGAATGAAATTGATTTGTTGTGTAACATGTTTATGATTTTTTGTATATGATAAATTTTATTTAAAATGTTAAGTGAGAAAAATTCCCGTTGAAATCTTAAAAATTACATTACCCTTTCAATTTCATGAATTCATATCTTTACAAAATCTTAATCATAAAATAAAAAACTTTTACAAAAATCTTAAAAATCATTACATTCTTACAAAAATCATTTAAAATCTTAAAAAAATTTACTTCAAAATAATCTTTTAAAATTCTAATTCAATACACTCCTAAAATAAATATTATAAAAAGAATCTTTTATACATTTTTTTCAATATACTAGTTAAAATTATTTAAAAAATCCTTTAAAAAACAATTAAAAAATATAATATCAAGAAAGAGACTTATTAAATAAGATAATATGTAAGATTAAAAAATGTATTTTTTAATAAATTTCAACCAATAATATATTTAAAAGAATGTCTTAAAAAGTATAATTCCATAATTCTTTTAATTAATTACTATCTTGCCTTGCAATTAATTTTCTATGCACCCTGAAAGAAATTAATATATGAAGGCAGGTTTATTATGATTGATCTTAAAATTTCTGTTAAGATATAAAAAGTTTCACCATCAACGTTGAAGTTAAAATTTAAAAAATAATCATTTCATATCATTTTTATTATATTTCTTTTATTACAATACTTATAAAATACTACTATCAAATATCCAGCATACTTAAAAAAGAGAATGAAAAAAGGTTAAAAAAGAAAGTCTTTGTTAATAAATGAAATTTTTTTGTAAAATGATCAAGATTCTTAATTAATTAGTGTATATATCATATTCATGAAAGAAAGTTTAAAAAAAAGTAGTTATATGATTGTTTCTTGAAAAGTAATTCTCCCAAACATGTGCTCTAGTGCTAATTAACTTCTAATATATATATATATATATATATATATATATATATATATGATTGTTTTTTTATGTTAGCTTTTGAAATTAATATATATATATATATATATATGATTGTTTTTTTATGTTAGCTTTTCAAATGATTAATTTCATGTCAACCCCTTGGTACTGTGGAATAACATGAGGGACATTTCTGCAGTACTGCTAATTAACTAGAAAACTATCAGACGTAGGTTGGGTTCGGTAAACCTCTCCATCTATTCTTCACATAATATGCTCTGCTGCTTGCTCCACATATAATCTCATGATAATTTATTTTGGTCAAAGCCTCTTATCGTTGCCTCGTTGGATTATTTTTTAACAATTATTTTTTGGATGTTAAATTGTTCTTAATATACAATAATTTAGTTATCATTGTCTAAAAGTTGTTGGTAATCATCCAAAGCTAGCTTAAATTTTCAAAAGGGAACAAAACTGATCTGATGCATAATTTGTTGAGGGTGGAAAAACTGGTGCATATGCTATCTGTACAGTAGCCCTTGTATATGTACGTATGTGGAAGCTTATAGCAACTATTCTTAACCACTTTACCAAATCCTTTCAACATCTTTGTAAGAGAAGCAATAAGCATAAAACAATCATAACGACTTCATCAATTCAAAGGCTTCTCTGTCCTCTTTTTTTGTATTACATGCTCACAACTAACATGCATCTATCCTAAGATACATGTTAATTAAAGATTTAAAAATAAAAAATATTATAATTTTTTTTATAGAGATCGATCACAAGTATCTTTCACATAAAGTAATTTTATTCAAATTACGTGAAATTATTATCAACAACAAAAGTTTTCATCAGAATATTTAATGTATTAAAATGTATATACTAGAATTGCACTTGAGCTTATTTCATCTTCATCTTTATTAGGAGACATGCCTTGGGTTGACGGGTTTTTAAGTTTTTGGTTTTCTTTCTCCTTTTGCAACCCCCAAAAAAAAGACATCCATTCATTTTTTCATTTTTTTGTGAAAAAGGATTAAAATTGATAAAAGGAAGGAAAGGAAATTTTGAATTCCAGAATTTCTGAATTTTGACATAATGTATTTATTAGATTGAATAGCTATGTTAGATTTAATCGAATTAGTTTGTTGTATGTGAATTAATATAAATTCAATCCATTTCATAAAAAAAGTGTGATCAATTATCCAACCAATAAAATTACTTAATATATAGAAATTTATTTTTGCATCCAAACAAATAAATATTTACTAATCTTATTAATATTAAACTTGGTAAAAATAAAAAATGAAGGATTTAATAACTGAAAAATAAGATTATGTTCGGTGCTTGCTGACATAACTTCTGCGTGTTTTCCTGGTGGATTTTGATATAATTTTCTTAGGGGCGCCAATCCTTTTGTCCACCCAAAATAAAACTTTATTAGGAGATAAATTTAATCCAAAGTATATATATATATATATATATATATATATATATATATATATATATATATATATATATATATATATATATATATATATATATATATATATATATATATATATATATATATATCATCAATATTATCAATCAGTTATTTATTATAATTTCCTATCTCTCCCAGGTATATACGTACACCAAAAAAGTGTCCAAAAGAATCACTTTCCATTCTTATAACACTTCACCTGGTTAGCAATTTTTTTATTTGTTTTGGGTATAATTTCCCTTTTCTTTCACCCAACAAGACATAAAAGTGATTACAGGTGGGTGAGCTCGAGGGATATGATGGATTGATGATGCTGACATGTGGGGGCTCGTGCTTCTGATACAAACTAGCATACAATACCCCTACTCCATTCCTTATTCAAATAAAGTAAATGCTTGATTAAGAACAAAGGTCAAGCTTAATTTTTTGTTGTTTATTCATTTCTAACTTATTTAATGTGCAGGATTTGTGTGAAGCAGGTTATCAATGCGATTAATGAGCAATTGAGAACAAACCAGAAGAATATACAAAGTAGTAATTTTTTTAATAACTTTCATTATTCATAATGTATTTAATGCAGATTATGGTTGGTGAAGCAGGGTTCTTATTTTTTGGTCAAGTATGTTGAGAAAAATCAGAAACCGAGCTAACTATATTACAGATATCCAAACTCAAGTGATTTAGGTCACCAAAACTCTCATCTCTGATGAGTTTAAAATTCAAAACTACATAAAATTAAGCAGTTCTCCCAACCAAACTCTGTAACCAAAACTATAGATAAATAAAAATAATTTAATGACAGGAATTTGGTCTAGTAAAAGAGGCTACTTTTGGTCCAGTAAAAGAGGCTACTTCTCCACAATGTGCCGAATCAAGGTGAAATTTTCAATAGAAAAAGTATCGACATTTAGTGTTTAATCTGTCTCGAAAACAATTATCATGAAAAAGAATACCTGTGAGAAATAAAAACATAAAAGAACTGAAAGATTATGTTACACATGGTTAATGGGAGATGCTCTTCATCCACACTGCTGGTTCGAAAATCAATTAAAACAGCGGTGTTTGCTTTGGCTTTTAAGAGACCCAAATATATCTTAAAATTAAAGTGGTTAAAAGTAAGAGTGGATCGGGGAGGGAGGCAAACACAAAAAATAAAATACATTCAATAACTTTTTTTTCTTCCAAATAAATACATCCAATAATTATATATTATTAATTTTTATTCAAAATATTTATAATTTGATGTTTCAATACGCTAAATTACATTAATAGTCTATTAAAGCACATTACATTTTATCAAAAAAAAAAAAAAACACGCGTAACGTCTTTCTTCTATGTCGCAAAAAGAATTATTCTAAAAAAATATGTTGCAAGATAATCATTAATTACTACTTTCAACAATATAAATTTTCTTTTCAATGTATAGTAATAAGTATTCAATAAAAAAAATTATCTTTCATCTTATTCCAAAATGTAATCTTATTACTAAGACATTAAGTTAAAAAAAAAAATTATTGCATGCGGTCTAACAATCTTCAATCAATCCAATGATACTTGTGTATATGAGATTTGAAAAATAAAAACTCATCCAATTGCAAAAAAAAAATAGAGTTTAACAATTAGATATTAAGAAAGAAAAAAACTCACGATAACTAAAATTTAATAAAATTTCTTAAAGAGGATAAAAGTTCTATTAATTTTATAATTTAAAAAGTTAGGAGATAAAAATATCATATAATAACTAAAATTTGATCAAATATAATAATGAGATATGGTTTTCTAAAAAATATTACTATTTATTTATAATTTAAAAAATAAATTTAAGAGAAAAAATCTATTTGCATAATAATTTGAATTTTGAAAATAGGTAAATAATCAAATTCGTCTTAGAAAGTAGATCTTGAAAGATAAAGAATTTGAATTTAATCCTTGAATATGTTAAAAATGTGACAAATTAGTCTTGAAGACAATTTAATGATAAATTGATTCTTAAACTTTACACCATAATGTCAAATTGGTCATTAAAAATATAACTTGTTGTCAAATTGATATTTAAATATTACAAATTAACTACAAAATGATCTCACAAATTTAATTTGACAAAAAATGGAGAGGAGGGTGGGAACCCCCTCATGTTGATATTTATATTATTATTTTTATGGTTATTAAACTCTAGTTTAAAATCATAAAACTGTATCATTTTATAAGTTAACACATCCCAATGAGAGCTGAATCATACACATAATCATTTTTTGACACTCGGATCAAACTCGGTAGAATCGAATCAAACTCGGAAGAGTTTGAAGATGATGGAAATGAAGTTGATGGTGATGATATTGGAGATGATTTAATTACAGGATTGATGAACAATTATTTGAATTATTTCTATATTTTTAAAATATTTTTATTTTAGGAACTTATGTTTTGTATTGTATGAATTTATATTTGATTGAGTATGAATTATTTTAAGTTTATTGAATTATTGTTAAAGTTTATTATTTTGATTTATTTTAGGATTAAAATATTTAATTATGATTTTATATATAAGAATATTAATATATTTTTATATTTAATAAACTCATGAGTTTACTTAAAATTGTGAGTTTGATAATCTTAATTATTTTTATTATAAATAATGAAATGTTAATGTATGGATAAATAATTTTCATTGATTAACATCTTAAGGTTATATAAATGTATTCCTTCGTGAGAAAAATAATTAATGAAAATATGAGTTGCTATTTTATTTTCTTCATGGGTTTTCTATAGTTTTGTATGGTGTTTGCTTAGGAGCAACGATAGAGTAGTGATAGAGTAACTTTTAGCACTTTATCAGCGGGGCACACAGAAATGTTGGCTCACTTAACTAATTTTTCATAATTTTCTTAAGCTTTATGATTGATTGTAAAGAAGTATATTGGAGTTTATTTTTAAAAATAGATTTTATATTTATATGAATAATTTTTATATGCAGTTAAAACATAATGATATTGGAGTTTATAATGTTAGTTAAATAATAAAATAGTTAAAAAAATATTGAGGATAGATTATTTGTAAAGAAGTATATTGGAGTTTATTTTTAAAATTAGATTTTATATGAATACTTTTTATATGCAGTTAAAACATAATGATATTGGAGTTTATAATGTTAGTTAAATAATAAAATAGTAAAAAAAAAATATGGAGGATAGAATATAGGTTATTAGGTAAGATATTGCTTTTTCTTGTTAATTTTTATAGGTTAGATACTTTTTTAACCATAATATTGATGAAAGGATACAAGAGAAACTCGCTACTTAATCATTAAATTCCATTTTTATAAACATTGTTGGATCCTTTAATTATTGATGCTTTATTATTATTATTATTATTTCCCGTTCACGTTCTGTTACCTGGCATCGCATCAATGGCGAATCACTCGAGCAGCTTCGGCGGTCGCAGTGGAGTTCGAGTGGTGGTCGCCGGCGACCGCGCAACCGGAAAATCAAGCCTGATAGCCGCCATAGCGACGGAGTCATTCGCCGAGGCGGTTCCGCCGGTCCTTCCGCCTACTCTCCTGCCCCCCGATTTGTACCCCGACGCCGTTCCTCTTACCGTCGTTGACACACCTTCCAGGTCCTCCTCTTTCACTTTTCAAATTCCACAATTAATTTCATTGAAATTTTCTCGAAGCAATCGTTCTTTCACGAAACAATTCATCAATTAAAGTCGCGACCTATGTTTAACTGAATCGCATCTTTTGACTGAACTAAGTTATGCGTTTTTCATATTCTTAATTGTGATGATCGTTGATGGCTAGATTGAAGTGTCTCTGATTATTTATACTCCGAATGAACGCGTGCTTTTGTTCTGTGTAGCTTGGAGAAGCAGAGAAAGCGTAATGAGGAATTGAAAGGAGCTGATGTTGTGGTGTTAACCTATGCTTGCAATGACACCGCGTCATTTTCGCGGTTGAGTTCTTACTGGTTCCCGGAGCTGCAGAAGTTGGAGGTTGGTGGTTTTATGCATTTTTCAATGAGGAATGAAGTGTGAGTGGTAAACAAATAGTCTTTTATTTATGATTGTTATTTTTTTGGGTGGTACACTGATGCAGGTGAAGGTGCCTGTAATTGTGGTTGGTTGCAAGCTGGATCTTAGGGATGAAAGCCAGGAAGTGAGCTTGGAGCGCGTCATGACACAGCTCCTGCAACAGTTCAAGGAAATTGTCACCTGCATTGAATGCTCTGCTGCTACACAATACCAGGTATTTTGCTTTGCTGCGTTGCCGTTATTGTTACTTGGTGATGCTTACCGATGTATGGATGTTGTATCGTGTTTTTAGAAAACAGTGTTATCAATTGTGGATGCGGAAAAATGGCAGAAAGTCAATAATCCAGTATGTCATAAAGCGAATAGTGTTTCTGGCAAATAGCAAAGTTGCATAGTGGTTGAAACATGATGTATATCAGTTATATATGGATAAAAAATAAAGTTGTATGCAAATAAAAAAAGTGAATAAAAATTAGCATAATATTAACTCAAAAAGTTCAATTGGCTGGAGACTTGCCAGAGATTACAAGAGGATGTAGGATGCTTGCCACAACCACAACACCCATAGTGGTCGCAATAGCGGACAGAGTTGTGATCGGGGATCCTTGGAATTTTGCAATGCAATAGCGCTATAGTGATTATTTAACAACATTGTTAGTAAACAAGATCTATCAACCACTGCTATATATAGAGTATTTCAAGGCCATTCATTATGACAATATCTTGCAAGTAAAGTAAGCTTCTAATACTTTTCCCTTATGCCAAAATACAAGCCTATTTTTTTTGGAAGGCAAAGAATATATTTTATTAATATAAAAGGCCCAGATGATGAATCACAAGCTGTGAAACAAACATCAGGCAGAAACAAAATACAAGGCAAAGAGAAACTCTGCAATACAGCAAGAGCTCTTCGCATAGCCAAAATACAAGCCTATGGTTCATTGAAGGCCAAAATGATCATTAATCATCAAATACAATTAGTGAAAAAGATGAAAAAAATAAAATAAACAACAGCTAAATGAGTTCTCATTTCTCCTTTACAAGTAAGTCAAGTGTAAAGTAAGAAATTCATGAATCTATGTAATATCACAGTTGTTTTGGTTTACTTATATAAGGACATACTCTTGATAATATTGTTATTATTATTTGCAAAATGTGAGTGTCTGAAATTTAATATTAATTCTAAAATTTTTTAGGTCCCTGAAGTTTTTTATTTTGCTCAAAAAGCGGTACTTCATCCAGTGGATCCTTTGTATGATCATGAAAGTCAAGCTTTAAAGGATCGATGTGTTAGGGCATTGAGAAGAATATTTGTTCTTTGTGATCGTGACATGGATGAAGCCCTCAATGACACAGAACTAAATGAGTTTCAGGTTTTTGTTGAATTTGGATTTTTTTAAATTTCCTTATTTTATTATTTAATATGCTTTGAATATTTATTGTTTCCAAGTGTGGCCTATTTATTCAAAACGTGTAAATATATCAACAGGTTAGATGCTTTAATGCACCGTTGCAATCCTCTGAAATAGCAGGAGTCAAAACAGTTGTACAGCAGAAAGTACCTGAAGGATTCAACTCACATGGTCTTACTTTTCCAGGATTTATTTATGTCCACAATATGTTCCTCAAAAAAGGGCGTCCAGAGACATTATGGGCTGTTCTAAGAGACTTTGGATATGATAATAATTTGAAACTCATGGATGATTTCCTTCCTATTCCATCTAAGCGTGCTTTGGATCAGGTCATAGATAGCTTCTTTGTTCTATGTTGTCCTCCTGTCTGGTTTAAATAGAAGAGATTAGAGTAGTGATACTACGAATTAACTGTACATTATTCAGTCTTGGTATTAACAATAACAGAAAATGTATGAGATTATTAAATTGGGAAGACTAGAATGTTACGTATAGGTTATACTTGTTTGTTTAGTGTAATTTTAGCTATTCACTAGTAGGTTTGCAAATATTAGCCGTGAACAACCTATGTCTCTGGGATTGGTGATTTGCAGAAGTCAAGTTTGGATTTTATACCTGTTATGAAAAATGACTCTTAGATGTCAAGATGTCGTTATTTTCCAAATCTTTCCTTATCTGCTGCCTGCTGGCATTCGTCTTGTACAAATATGGCAATTTGTAGCTTTGGATTGTAATTATTTTATTGTTCTAGATGATATAGCATTCTCCCTCTGTTTCTTCATATTTGTTTTTTTCAGGTTATAGTGCACATATTAAGAAATATAATTAATATTCTCATTTGTACTAAAATTGCTTTTAATTTCCTAACTATGCCTTTTGTCTCTTTTATTTGTTATCTCTCTTATTAATTAATTTCTCTCTCATATATTACTCATATTCCTTCTACCATTGCTTCTCTCTTTTTTAATAGGTGTGTAAAATAATTAAGGAAAGGTAAATATGAGGGTATAATTGAGAAAATAGTAATTAATGTTTTGTTGAACTTTTAAAATTAAAGAATAAGTAAATAGAAACCAAAATTTTCTTCTACGAGGACAACAAAAACAGAACAGAGGGAATGCTTTTATTTCTTGTTGCTTGATATTGAGATGGAGAGAGAGATGCTAATATTTTGTGGTATTGACTTTATGATGCATGTTTGTTGAGTCAAATGGTTTTCAAAGAAGCACAATACAGTATAACAGCATGCATTTTTTCCAAAATACTGCACTTCCCAACATTTTAGGTCATCAAGTCATTTCTAATTGTGGTGAAGTTATTTTAAATTTCCTGTTAAACTTTCAAATGATATGAAGTATTTACTTTTGTATGCATAATCTTACAGAGTGTGGAGCTGACAGGTGAAGCTGTAGAGTTTCTAAATGGTATCTTTCGACTGTTAGATACAGATAAAGTATGTAGTAATATTTTCATCATCACTTCCTTGACCTCTATTATTCACTTTAACCTCCTACTTCTGTGTGTTCTTTTTAGGTGGTATTCCATATCTAATATACTTTTTTTTCCTATTCACTTCTTTGAACCTTGATACTCTCTAGGATCGAGCCCTACAACCTGCTGAAGTTGATAAGTTATTTTGCACTGCACCAGAAAGGTGAATTTGCTACCTCTCTCTGCCTAAACTTTCCACGTATTGAAAAATAAAAAGGTGAACTCATCTTTTGATTGTCCTTTATATAACCAGTATCTCATTAGTTGCATAACTAAATTACTTTTTCATATTGAGGATGTAGAACTCTAGAATTGGTTGACTGTCTCTAAAACTTTTAATATAAGTTGTAGATTCAACAAAACTGAGTAATCATTGCAAAGAGAAGAAAACATCCTGTATAACATAGTTCTTATGCTCACTGAGAATTAATAGACCTTTTTCCTGTAAAGTGTTCAGTTTAAGTCATAAATGTCTTGCCTCTTAAAAGCCTTAGCCCTTTATAGTTGTTGGTTGGAGATTTTGTGCAATTCTGTGATGATGTTGTGATTGATGTTGTATTGTTGTTTTTATACTTATATCATGATTTCTCTAAGAGAGACTGAAAGGAATTAAACTTACTTTACAAGGGAAAAAGAAGGGGCAACCTATAAAGTATAAACTGCAGTAGTTGTTTGATTGGGTATTAGTGCTAGTGAGTCATATTCTTTTTGGAATTCAGTTGAGTTCTTTGGCAGTCATAATTTTTTACAACTGTAGTTGGTAGTGCTAATTGCACTACAACGGAAATTTATTTTTGGTTTCTGGGCTCTATAGTTTTTTAGTAGCCCTGTTATGTAGGGATTTTGGCTTTTTTTTCCCTTTCTTTTAATCCAGCTCTTTTGGACTTTTGTAGCTTCTTCTTTTTTTTTTTGCCTTTTTTTTTTAATTGATTGCGAGTAGATTGTCACTGTATTTTAGATTAGTTTATTTTAAGGAAATAACCCTTTTATTTTCACAGCTTCGAGAGAGAGTTTTTGAAAGAAAAAAAGCAATTATTTTCCTGAAAGAAAATCTTAACCCATCATACCATTGCTACAAATGCCATTGTCATTTTGCTTACTGCTTGTGCTTGAAAATCTTTTTGGTCTTACTGTTGGGGAATAGATAGTTTCAATTACTAGAGAGTAGAGAAATTGGAGCCTACAAAAATGTGTTGTGATTCTTATTCTTGTATGTTGTGATTCCACAAAACCAGTTAGTTTGAGGTTTTTCTTTTGGTGGGGGCTTGGCTGAGCATTGTTCTTGTTAATTTTTTATGCAGCCATATTTTTTTAAACTGAAACCACTTATGCTACTTTAATTCTATATCTTAGATTCCAGATGGTTAGTACACTATTAAATATTGATAGATATACCCATCAAGTATTTTATTTGCATATTGTGTTCTATCTCTAAATACATTTGCTTTTGAGCCAGTTTTTTGCTCTCTTTTTGAGAAAAGAATGAGTAAGAATTTTTATTTAGTATTTTTTTTTATAGAACATGCTCTTGCTGGATTATTTTATACTGCCTTTACCAGATTTATCTGTAATTCAGTATAAACCAATTTTTGTATATCAAGAAGCTTAGAAATCTAATTAGGGTCCTGTTTGGAATAACTTTTCCATAAGCACTTGTAGGAGAAGAAAATAAGAAGGTAAATTGTATTGAGCTTGATAGAGCACCAATTGATAAAAGTTATAAAATATAAATGTTGAACACTGAAATCACTCACAATACAGCAATACACTTGCTGTGCCAGAGATGGAAGTCTCTTATTACACAAATACAACAATACAATTGGTGTCCCAGAGACAAATGTCTACTACAGAGAGTTTTCTCTGTCCTCAAATTACTAATAAATTCACAGTACTAATTACACAACATACTATCAGATATATACTCCTAATACATAACTACTGACAGCTATTTTCTACACATAACTACCACTCTGCAATTTCTAATGCAAAACTGTTATCTAAAACAGTTATCTAAGTTTCTAATGCAGAACTGATTTCTAAAATGTTATTTTGTACACATAACTGTCATAACTTTCTGTCTGCCCCTAACTCAGTTTCCATTAGAGCTTCTCCCATAAGCTAAAATCAACTTATGCATCTTAGCTTTTTGGAGAAATTAGATGAGCAAAACTTCTATAAAACTTAAGCGCATAAGTTGAGTTTAGCTTATGGGAAAAGCTCAATTCATTTTATCGTATTTTCTTCTTCTATAAATGCTTAAGGAAAAGTTTATCTAAATAGGGCCTAGGGTTGATTGGTACAATTAGTATATTGAATACATCACTAACAAAATTCAGGATATGGGAAGGCAATTCAGGAGATTCTATGTTAGAAGGATTATTTTTACTGTCCTTGCCAAAGTCTATGTTTGTGCAGCATGAAGCATCTAATTATTTTACTGCATAATAAGAGCTCAGAACACAACCTTTTTTCATAATCCTATGCAGAAAGAATGCTATCTATGTAAACATTACTATTTTACAATTTTTCAGCTGAAGCATATCTGATAGTATTAGTAGTATTGATTTTAATTTTATCTATTGTTCAAATGTGGTATGTTCTTTGTATATTATTCACTTTGTTTCCTTCTTTTTCAATTGTGATAATCTTGAAATGATTTATAGTTAGTTTTTCCACTTGATGTCGTCCATCTTAGGTTTGGTACATGGTTGTGAATTGCAGTCCATGGGATGATGCTCTATACAAGGATGCTGCCGAGAGAACTGACATGGGTTACATATCTCTTAATGGATTCCTGGCACAGGTGGGGTTAACATATGCTGTTTTTTTTCTTCAGAATGAGTTATTAATGTATCTCTTAAATTGTATGATGCAGTGGGCCCTTATGACATTACTTGATCCACCATGTAGCCTGGCTAATTTGATTTACATTGGATATAGTGGTAATCCTGCTGCTGCTCTTCGTGTTACTCGTAGAAGAGCAGTAGATCGCAAGAAGCAAGCAACAGAAAGGAATGTGTTCCAATGCTATGTTTTTGGTTCTAAAAATGCTGGGAAGTCTGCTCTGTTGGATTCATCATTGGGAAGGTGTGCTTCTGAACCAATCTCCATAGTCTTTGTCTTTAAATATATTTTGATCTATCAGTAAGTGTATTTCATCCTCTCCTACTGTTTATATCTGTTTGGCTTCAAAGAAACAATTAACTCCTATATTTTTCACAGGCCTTTCTCAAACAATTATACTCCAACAACAGTTGAGAGGTTTGCAGCAAATTCCATTGAATTAATAGGGGTGAGTATCATGATTGGAAAGCATTACTATTATTTAAATAATTTTGAAAAATGATATTGTCTTTCTCTCATGATTTGCCTCAATTTAATATGCTCTATTACTAGTAAATATGGGAGTCACATAGATGTTGTGGAGGAAATTGGGTACAATATGCAGTCTTTATACTCATGATGCTGGTGTTTGCTGCTACTTATAGGGAACCAGAAAAACTCTTGTGTTGCGGGAGATACCAGAGAGTGAAATATCAAATGTTTTGTCCAATAAGGATTATTTGGCAGCATGCGATGTAGCTGTTTTTGTGTATGACAGGTATGGTGCAAAATGTTTTGCAATATGCTTTGCTACATTTAAACTGTTGGAATGGTGTTTTGCATTCTTGCTTTGCTGTAACCTGCATATTTATGGGTAGTCAATAAAAATAATGTATTGAAGAGATGTTTGTAAGGAAAAGTAACAGAATTTTCTGAGAGTTATGCTGGGATCATGGAGAGTGGAATATAGAGATGATGAGTGGGATGGTTGAAGAGAGAAAAGAGAGGTGCATGAGTGAGACCAAGATGGCTTATATGTGTTAGATTTCATCTTAAAACCAATTGGAATTAAGTGAAGTTGCCCAACAGATATATAAGTTGTGCCCTGAGAAATGAGGCAGGCAATGTGGGACTTCTCAACAATATGGGCATGGCTTTAATTGAAAATTTTCATCTGAGGCGATTTGTACACATGCTATATTTAAAGCAGGAACCAAAAGCTTTTGCATCATTGTATGTACTTGTTTTTAGGCAAGGCTGTTGTCTCTAGCAAATTCATGTTATATTATAAAAAAGTGATTCTTAGATGCTTGTATTAGTATCACCATACCAGATTTTGAGGCTCTACTACATGTCCATCCTGTCAAGACCTTGTGTGGAATAAATTTTCCTTAATTGAAATAATCTAGTTTAATTCGTAGTTATGTATTTGGTTATTTATTTTTGGCATTTTGCTCCTGTAACTTAGTTTTGCTTTTTTCTCTTTGTTTTCCAGCTCAGATGAACATTCATGGAAGAAATCCAGAGATTTGCTTGAGAAGGTTGCTCAACAAGGAGATCTAACTGGTTATAGAGTTCCTTGTCTCCTTATTGCTGCTAAGGATGATTTAACTCCATATCCAAGGGCATTACAAGATTCAGTTAAGGTATTCAATATCAACTCAGCGTTGCGACATCATTGAATATATTTTATTGTTATGCATAATTTCATAGTTAAACCTGCTATTTAATTTTGTTATAGGTTACTCAGGAATTGGGAATAGAGGCACCTATTCATGTAAGTATGAAATTAGGCGATTCAAGTAACGTGTACCATAAGATTGTCAATGCTGCAGAGCACCCTCATTTAAGCATTCCAGAAACTGAGATTGGGAGGAAAAGAAAGCAATGTCATCGGCTTCTTCAGCACTCTCTTGTTTTTGCCTCAGGTGTGTTTCTCTTAGCGACCTCGCACCAGAACTTGATGCGTGATGCATGATGCATAAACCACAAATTTGAAAAAATATCCGTTTTTGTCTTGTTCAAGTGTTGATTTTGAAATAGCTGTCTGTTTTGAATTTACAGTTGGAACTGCTATGGCAGTTGTTGGTTTGGCAGCATGTCGTGCATATGCAGTTAGAAAGAATTCCTCTGGTTAGTCATCAAGAAACTTTATACTGACAGAGCCGACTTAAATTAACTGTTGGATTCGTGTTCAGTATTGGGCACACTAATCTCACTTGTAACTTTAAGTTAGAATATATTTTTTGTACAGTGTTACTAATTTCATTTATCTTTATTGCTATAACGGCTTTTTATATAGCTACAAAAATATGATTGTGGTCCGTGTCTGTTTTCAAATTGATTTTCATTTAGTATATTTCAAGGTTAAATTACATTGATTTGATGTAATTACACTGATGTCTCTTATGGAGTTTCTTTGGAATTAAATATTTCAGGTACTTGTTTGATTTGTAAAATATAAAATAATTTAATCTTGAAACCTTTTCAGTCATGTACAGATGAAATTCGGTCAAAAATTGTACTCCTAAGATTTAATTTATTTTTAGTTGTTTGGGTTGACATTTTTGCTTTTATTACTTGTCATTTAACCTATTTTTAATAAAGGTAATAAATTAATAATATAGAATTTTAGTTCATTTTAATGTATTTTACATGTATGATCTTTGTATATACGGGACTATGGGAGTCTTTGATCAATCCTAATTCCTAAATGAAAAGGGTGATAAGGTGTTTGATTATCTGATAAGGAGATGATGACTTCGTATGGTAGTTAGTTAAGGGATTCTCTTTTTGTGGGTCATATATGGCATATGGGGGAATTTGGCCTATTGGGCTGATTCGGATATAGGCTGGACTGAAGTCAGGAACAAATTCAAATTTCATTTTTTTATAATGAAAGAGTTAATTTTAATATTAAAAAAATTAACTTAATTTTTATTATTTCAAACACAATCTCAATTTTGGAAATTATAGTTACTTCCTTTTACGTGTTATTTTCACTTGTACGAAGCTAATCAGGAAATGCATGTGCAGTAATTTTTATATGTTGATAAAATATCTGAAAAAATGGATAATCTATAAGGTTGATGCTCGCATGTGGGTTGTACCATTTATTTAGTAGGATAATCGTGTTTGATTATACACTGCAAGTGAGATTTATTTGCAAGTAGGGGTGAGAATAGGTCAGACAGACCTACAGGGACTTATGACGTAGGCCTACATAAAGTCTGGTATGGACTTACCTATTTGATAAAAAGATTAGACTCGGGCATTTTTAAAAGCCTATTAAATTAAATAGACCAGACTTAGGCTTATTAAAAAGTCTTATAAGTCTGAAAGACACTTATATATATGTATATATACTTATATTATTTTTTTGGATACCAATATATATGTGTCATTGCATTGAACAGAATACACACTATAATTAATATTTTTTTTGAACTAGCAGACTTTGATTTTGATTACACACTATTGCTCCATAACTTTCATTCTTATAATCAAGTAAGACTTTAATTACAATTTAAGTAGTGTGAGTCATGTGCTGATTTTTTTACTAGTTGTAAGAGATTCAGTTCATTCCCTTTATATTCCTCTATATTTTTATTGGCTTATTTTCCTATTCCTTCTGACGTTTCCTTCCCCTAGTACGCTTCTCACTATTGAAGTAAAATAGAATTCGTATCCTTTTCACTTCAAGCTTTCATAGAGGTAAAACTTCAAAATCTTGTCTTTTTTTCTTTCATCTTCTTATTCCTTTAACAAGTTTCATTATGATTCTTGATTTAGGCCTGTTCACGTTGGTTTTTTGTTACTTGGTGATATATGATTTCTATCAATATTTTTTTGCATGTCACTGTAACTATTATATTTAGATAGCTTTTTCATTACAGAGGTAATGCAGTTTTGGGACATCAATATGCAAACCCTGATGTTGAGGATTCTATTTGGATGTGGGTCTTCCAATATACAAACCCTGATTTTCATAAGGTTACAATGACTCATGCATAAGATTACAATGACTCATGCCTTCAAATTCAAATAACCCTTTTATGATTATAGGTGTTGGTGTTAGATACTCTAACGAAAAGATGAGGGAAATAATTGCAACTGCCATCATGGTTCATGAATGAGGTTCTCTTTTGTAATAGTTAATATGTTGTCTTGGATTATTTTATATCATCTGTTAATTTTTGTTTATATTATTAATATATGACAAAATTGCAAAATTGGTTCCCCACTTTATCTTCAGTTTTGGATTTGGTCCCCCAGTTTTTTAATTCACGAATTTGGTCTCCCTATTTTGTAAAATCATGTCTCGGCCACAATTGGACGTTGACTGTTAGCAAGTGATATTGACTGCCACGTGTCACGTTCTTATTGGATGATGACTGTCACGTGTCATATTCTGACTGAATGTTAATTCCATGCAAGATGAAATGCATTGTTATTTTCATTGACCAATTAGAATATGACACGTGACAGTGATCATCCAATAAGATCATGACACGTGGCCGTCAACATTCATTTGTAAAAGTCAACGTCCAATTGTGACATGGGGACCAACATTGCACGATTTTACAAAATAGGATGACCAAATTCGTGAGATAAAAAACTCGGGAACCAAATCCGAAATTGGAGATAAAATGGGGAACCAATTTTATAATTTTGCCTTGTTTAGCCTATTATAGAAGGTGCGTTATTTTTTTTTTTGGTAAAAACAACTATAAAAGAAATATTAAAGGTTTAATGTGAAGAAGCCTTTTAAAAAGGCTATGAGGTCAAGCTAGGCTTTTAAGAAGGTCGGGTCGAGTCAAAATAAAAGCCTTTGTACAGGGCAGACTCAGGCCTAAAAAATTCATCAGGTTCAGGTCTTTTAAAGTCTAACCTGGTCTATTCTCACCCCTATCTGTAAGTGAGATTTATTTTTAACCAAGTGAATAAGAGAACACTCGTGATCTTTGATCTAGAAAAAAAAAAAAAGGAATACATCGATTGAATGAAGGAGATGAACATGAAAGACGGTCTCCAACAAGTAGGCAATTCCTTTTAACGTCCCCCCTTCTCTCACAAATATATGAAATGTGTTATTATAAAGAGTCTGCCTTTTTTTTGTTTTCTTCTTAAATGAATGAATACATTCCAGTTCTAATAGAGATTATATCTCTACCATTTTGGCAAGGAGCATAACAAAATAATTAATAGCTTGATCTTCATCAGGTTTTAACTCCACACCTTGTAAATCTAAGATGATTTGGTTAAAATTATCAAAGTGGTCTCTTACTTGCATGATTTACATCATTTCAAGGTGTATAAACGTTGCTTCTAGTATAACCGAATAGTTAGGGATTTCTTATGGAATTTTCTATCCATCTTCTATAATATCATAGCAATTGTTTAAAATCTTTTTCTTCTCCTTTTTTCATACTCGTAGGCAGTTTATCTTCTCGTATATCGCTGTTGCACATCATTAATGAACTAGAACTGCCCTCATCTTAATTTTCCATTGAATGAAATCATTCAATCGATTGAATTTCTCAATATCTAATTTATACAAAGACATCGTGAGCAACAACAAAATCAACCTTAATAACTACGGCTCTTATGCTAATTGTTATGGTGTAAACAAAAAATAAAAGCGGAAAGAAAGGAAACACAGACTTTACGTGGTTTGGTCAATGTGACCTACCCTCATATTTCTAATAAACTAAAAATAAGTGTAACTTTTTCTATATAAGTTCATAGGTAAGTTTCACGTGTGATTGGACCTTGTCCTATGACAGCATACATGCTATATATCACCATACCAACACAATTACACTACCAAAAGTGAAATACGAATGATCAATGTGAAGAAAATTTGTAAAAGATGGGAAGAGAACTGGACAATGGGGTGTGAGTGTGATGTAAAAAGTTAGCATGAGGAGATCTAAAATGTTCTACGTGTCGCAACTCAAAATTCTTCTGCCCCCTTAACGTGACTGTTATGGTGTGTTACCCGTGCGATATGTACTACAAGGACACGAATTTCTTGCCAAAGTTCCTATTCCTTAGCAAGTGTCTTTTGGCCTCTTCTTTCATTCCCAATTCCCAAATCTCATTGGTTCCTGAGCACAACACACTCTGGGGGAGAATAATAATGCATTGCTATATACTATAGTATATACACTTATCCCCCACCAATTATTTAACAAATTGCAACTTGCTAGTGACTTCAATCATTATATGTTTTTAACTTCATACATATGACATGATGGACACAAAGGCTTGGCAGCAAGGACTATAGCTAGCTCCCTTGCCTATTTTGTTAATGGAGGTGCAAGAGAAAGACAACATAAACTCAAAATTTAGCAACAAGATGGCATGGAAATCTTCACAAGCCATGCAGGGTTTCGACACGTAACTTATCCTAGAAGTACTGGTAGGTACCAGCACCCTGATCGATTTGAATGAGGTTTTTGTGCACTATGTCCTCTATTGCGTTATAGTACATTCTTTTTCAAAGTGTATGGTCCCCAACCGAATAATATTCCTCTGGGATTCAAAGTTTATTATCATTTCCATTCAAAGGGCACTTTTCTAGGGCAAAAAGAGAACGAATCAGACGATTAACGTCCATTTTAAGAGGAGGGTACCCTGTTGGATAGAGCAAGTGAACAGTATTCAACCATTCTTTTCTGTGTTATATTTTAGAAAAACAACAAGTCTAGTACTTTAATTATCATTGTTCACCATGTAACATTGTTGCTTATAATGCGAGTTATTGAATTCAAATTTCAATTTTGATTGAAAAATTATATGATCACACTCAAAGTACGAGAGAAAAATTTTGTTCTGAATTTTGAAATGTTTAAAAGGAATACAAGTAGCAAAGTGCTTATTGACGTCAATTCGTTGGGCTATATAAGCCCATCACGCTCAGGCTTGAATGAGGAATCAGAGCCCAAAAATTATTAAAAAAATAAATAAGAGACGAAGATATCTTTAAATTCTACCGTGCACAAGTGTGTTAGGCCGTGGGATCTGTGATTAAAAAAATAGATGAACTCAATTTAAGGCCTTACAGTGGGGTAATGTTGCTAATTATCCTTTTGTTTTGTTTTTTTATTTAAATAATAACACCTATCTAGATTTAACAAATAAAAAAGATATATCTTTTGTATTCTCTTCTTAAAAAAAAAAAACAGAGAGAGAAACATTGTGCTGCTAAAAAAGAAAATGATACGAGACTAAGTGAAGATAATGGGGATTGAAGAGGAAATTGCAGAATTCAGATAAGTTTTCTCATGCCCTTTATTACTGAAATCACTATATTTATAGAGTTACAAAGCTTTATCTTACTCTAATCTGTTATAACAGAATTGCAAATTCAAATTGATATCAGAATTGCAAAATTGGAAATAACAAACTAAGCACATGATGGAATTGCTATAACGAAATCAGGGCAGAGTAGTGGAGCTTTGTTGGAGGCGCCTTCTTTACACAAAGTCTTTCAAGGTAAATGGGCCTGTTCACTTCCCTCTTTGGTTTGTGACTGATATCGCTGGCTTTAGTCATTGGGTCTGTTATCTGGGTATTGCTATCAACACCCCCTTCTCTGAAAACAACCTTGCCCCCAAGGTTGTAAGAAACACGCAAGTCATCCTAGGATTTTCAGGAGGTGTCTTCTGGCACTAGACCATCCCACTGCATGAGAACCTTTTGAATTAAGGCAGAAGAAGTGTTATCCCACTTCCAATCCAAAATGGATAACGGAGAGACAAGAGGGTTATGGTTGTCTGCGATGGGTGGTAGCATTGCTGATGTGGTTGGTAATGGTCCTTGATGAGGCTTCAAGAAGGAAACATGAAAAATCGGGTGAAGGCGAGATAAAAAAGGCAACTGAAGTTTGTAAGCCATAGGTCCCACATGTTCCTGCACCTGGAAGGGACCATAGAAGTGCTTGGAAAGCTTGGTGTACTTGGAAGCCAGCGATGTCTGGCGGTAGGGACGAAGGCGGACATAGACCCAATCATCAACGACATACTGTACATCTCGGCAGTGCTTGTCAGCTGCAGTTTTCGTGGCCTCCTGGGCTTTGCGTAATCTGCGTTGCAAAGTCGTGTGCAGCTCGGTCCTGGTTGTCGGCATATGATCAACAACATCAATGGGAGAAGTTCCCTATAAGTACCGTGTTATCGTGGGTGGTGGTTTTCCGTAAACCACTTCGAAAGGCGAAACACCTGTGCTCGAATGTATGGTTGTGTTGTAGGATCATTCGGCGAGGGACAAGAATCGAAACCAATCGGAAGGACGGTGATGAACGTATGAGCGCATGTATTGTTCCAAAATCCAGTTGAGGACTTCGATTTGACCGCCCGTTTGTGGATGATAAGTCGTGCTCATTCAGAGCTTTGTGCCACTTAAACAAAATAGTTCATGCCAGAAACTGCTGATAAAAATGGAATCTCTGTCGAAAACTAGACTTCATGGAAAACCATGAAGTTTGCAAACCATATCAAGGAAAAGTTGAGCGACCTTATACGCGAAATGTTGTGTTGGAAGAGCGCCGAAGTGAGCTGCTTTTGAAAATCTATCGACAACCACCAAAATCGCGGTAAACACGTGAGACGAAGGGAGTCCTATAATGAAATCCAAGGACAAATCTTCCTACATGTTGGACGGTATTGGCAGAGGGTGAAGTAGTCTAGCAATCTTCTTGGTTTCATATTTCGTCTGCTGGCATGTGAGGCACCACGAAACATAACGACGAACATCGACATGAATATGAGGCCAATCGAAGTTCTGGCGTAGGCGATTAAGAGTCTTTGAGATGCTGGTGTGGCCCCCGAGAGGAGATGAATGAAATTCTTCTAAGAGTATGTCAGTGAAAGGTGTAGGAAATGGAAGCCAAATGTGGCCCTGGCGAATAATGAAATCCTTATGCAAGGAAAGGTCAGGATGGGAGGCCGGGCTAGAGTGGATTTGGCTTAAAAGATCAACATATTTATCATCCTGAAAAAAGGGTGGAACGAAGCTTGTCCAGAAAATCAGAGTGGGGCACTGATAAAGAAAAACATGTACCCTCCGACGGTGAGATGCGAGATAAAGCATCGACAACCACGTTGGTAGTGCCTGGTTTATATTTAATCATATAATCGTATCCCAAAAGTTTTGATAAATATGTTTGTTGTTCAAGAGTTTGAATCACCTGAGACATAAAGTCTTTGGGACTCTTATGATCTGTGAGAATAGTGAAGGGAGAACCCAATAGATAATGGCGCCATTTTCGGACCGAGGAGGTGATGGCGTGAAGTTCCCAGACATAGGCCGAAGCTCTCTGCAATCTCGGACATAGAACTTTGCTATAATATGCAATGGGATGTTTATCCTGGATCAACACAGCCCCAATGGCGAAGCTTGAAGCATATGTTTCAATCGTAAATGGAATTGAGAAATTAGGAGTGACAAGAACAGGGGCTCTAGTCATCATCAACTTGAGATTCTGGAAGGCACTATCCGCAGTTGGTGACCACTGAAATTGGTCCTTTTGGAGAAGGTTCGTGAGTGGAGCGGCTAGTGTCGCGTACCCCTTGATGAATTTTCTATAAAATCCGATGAGTTCGAGGAACCTGCGAAGAGCGGTTGGCGAAGTGGGCATCGGCCAAGCCAACATTGCTGCAATTTTGTCGAGGTCTGGTGCTACACCTTGGGCCAAAATTATGTGGCCCAAATAATTGAGGGTACTCTGTGCAAAGACGCATTTAGAATGCTAGAGTAGAAATTGATGGTCTAAAAGAGTGGATAAGACCGAGTCTAAGTGATCGGCGTACGAAACCAAATTGAGACTGTAAACGAGAATATCATCAAAGAACACCGCCACGTATTTGCACAGAAATGGCTAGAGTGCTTCATTCATGGCAGCCTGAAAAGTAGAGGGCGCATTACAGAGTCCGAATGGCATAACCTTGAATTCGTAATGACCCTGGTGTATTCGAAAGGCTGTCTTAAAGATGTCTTGCTCGGCCATGCGTATTTGGTGGAAACCTTGGCGCAAATCGAGCTTCGAAAAACAGGCAACATGGCCTAAATCATTAAGTAGCTCGTCCACGGTTGGCATAGGAAAACAGTCTTTGACCGTGATTGTGTTAAGGGCCCTGTAATCCACACAGCAATGCCAAGTACCATCTTTCTTCTTGACCAGAAGGACCGACGATGAAAATGGACTATGGCTAGGCTAGATGAGACCTGCATCGAGCATGGTGGAGATTTGTTTTTCAATTTCGGATTTCTGAAAGTGAGGATAACGATAAGGCTTGACATTGACAAGGTTTGTGTTAGGAAGAAAATGGATGTGGTTCTGGATGGTACAGTTGGGGGGTAGGTGAGTGGGCTCGACAAAGATGTCGGGGTAACGGGCAAGAATGGAACTGATGGAAGAGGGTGTGGAGGGAAGTAGGTGGTGCGGGGAGGAAGAATATGAGGTTTGGGCTGGCACTGGGGTGATATGGAACAAGGTGGATATGCTCTGTGTTTGGGCGAGGCACTTAACTTGGTGGGCTGAAGCTGAGGAAGGGATGAGAGGAGCGTCAGTGCGCAAGGTTATTTGCTGGCCTAAATTGGAGAAGGTCATGGTTAAAGTAGTATAGTTCGTTGTTATTGGGCCCAAAAGCTTAAGCCACTGGACCCCTAAAACTATGTCTGCACCACAAATAGGTAAATGAAAAAGGTCAATAGTAAACGAATGGCCCTGGATTATGAGAGGAACCTGGAGAGATGAAGTATCGTAGTCCAAGGTATTTCCATTGTCGATCATGACTCAAAGTGGTGTTGTCGACGATGAAGGTAGGGCCAAAAACTTGGCCACACACGATTGGATAAATTATGCATGCTGCCGCCGTCCACCAATATCACGACCTGGTGGTTGCGAAGAAGCCCCAAAAGGCGAAAGGTCTTTGGGGTCGAGGTGCCTTCCATGGCATTCAGGCTAATGTAGGGAGTCGAGAAAAGGTCCACCGCGAACGGGGAAGGTGAATCCGAAGGGGTGGAGTCAACGGGAACAACTACATCCTCATCGACGATAATCAAATGCAAATGCGGTTTACAATGGTGGCCGGGCCTCCACTTATCGTCACAGTGGTAGCATAGCCCTTGGTTTCTGGGAACGACCATTTCCTCAATGGTGAGGCACTTAAAGGGGAGGCGGGTAGAGGGCGAAGGACTCGCAGGCTTCGAAGGAGGAAGCACTGGTGCGACTGGTGGCATGCGTTGGCCGTGATGGTAATCTAAGAGTTTGTCCTTCTAAAGCCTGACAATTTTTTCCGCTTGAGGAAGCGAAAGGGGGCGAAGCGCCTGAACCTCGCGACAAAGTTCGGGCAAAAACCCAGAGATGAAGCAGCTTAACAAGCACGAAGGGGCGAGACCCACGATGCGATTTGCGAGCCTTTCGAACTCAGTGAGGTATTCACTAACAGTGCCATGTTGTTGGAGTTTGAACAAAGCTCCTTGGGGGTCATCATAGAATGACGGAGCAAAACGAGATTCCAAGGCCTGTGATGCTTGTTAAGATAATGGGGATTGAAGAGGAAATTTCAAAATTCAGATAAGTTTTCTCAGGCCCTTTATTACTGAAATCACTATATTTATAGAGTTACAAAGCTTTATCTTACTCTAATATGTTATAACAGAATTGCAAATTCAAATTGATAATAGAATTGCAAAATTGGAAATAACAAACTAAGCACGTGATGGAATTGCTATAACGAAATCAGGGCAGAGTAGTGGAGCCTTGTTGGACGCATCTTCCTTACACAAAGTCTTTTAGGTAAATGGGCTTGTTCACTTCCCTCTTTGGTTTGTAACTGATATTGCTGGCTTTAGTCATTGGGTCTGTTATCTGGGTATTGCTATCAGAAAATCACAATAACAATGTGCTAACAAAGAGAGAATAAATAGAGGGAAAAAAACACAAAAAAGAAAACATTAGTCATCGGAAAACTCCATGAAACACCGCCAGCAGCCCTTTCCTGTCACCGTGTACAACAACGACCTATTCTTTGTTTCCTATAACTGGTTCGCACCACCACTGGTGCAACCACCATAACCAGATCTGTGACCGCCGCTAGAAGATCTTTCGATTTAAAAATGGTGTCCTCCTTGCCTACTCTCACTATCACGACCTACCCTTGGGCCATGACCGACGCACAGACTATGACTTCCTTAGTCTGACCAGCTTACCCTATACACAATAACCTGTAAAGGAACACATAATATTAAATTTCAAAATAAAGGAACTCTCTCTAAATCTATTACTATCCTGGCCCCTATAGCTGCATTATACTGGAGTTATGAACAAAATATCCATCAGACACAATGAGGATCTACCAAAAAGATAATCAAATTCCTGGGTGTGTCAGCAAATCCCAAGAAATCAGTTACTCCACTACTGTGTATCTGAGAAAAGAAATAAAATAAGGGGTAAGTCACAAGGACTTAGTGAGAGCATAATATACAAAGCGGACAGGAAAGAGAGCACCATTTAACATAAGTCTTTCCATCCCAAGAAATGTTATAATGACATTAAATAAACAATGAACAAAATACACTTGCTTTTAGAAATCAATGTACACAAACAATATAATTTCCAGAACTTCTCATAACCTGATATCCAAAATAATTACTTTAAAATCAAACATTCATTCTATTATGTGCACATAGATCACATTATCTCTTCATTGTGGTGAATGGTAATTATATAACTATGGCATTTAGCTCGTAGGTTGTATTATCTCTTTGTTGCAGTGAACGAAACATATAATTATACCAAGAGAATTCAACTCATAGGCTACATTATCTCTTCGTCGTAGCAAACGACAATATGATTATACTATGAGAATTCAACTCATAGGTTACATTATCTCTTCGTTGTAGCAAACGACAATATAATTATACTATGAGAATTCAACTCATAGGCTACATTATCTCTTCGTTGTAGCAAACGACACATATCATTATACTATGAGAATTCAACTCATAGGCTACATTATCTTTTCACTGTAGCAAACGACACATGTCATTATACTATGAGAATTCAACTCATAGGCTACATTATCTCTTCGTTGTAGCAAACGACAATATCATTCATGAATTCACCATAAATAAAATTAAACAAATACTTCAACATTCATCCTTATATATATTATCAAAATCTCAAAATAAATCTCAAAGCTCACCAAAGATATATATATTCTGAAGTATACTTGCTTCTCCAAAATGAACTTTAAAAACATTGCTAAGTATATTAGCTACTCACCTAAATAATGCAATCACTGTCTTCCACTGCTGTTAGGAAGAGCAACCACTGTATTTTCCACAGAATCTAAGCATTTAAAATAATAGAACAATGGATTAGACAAAATCCTCAATTTTAGCAAACCTAGGGTTTTGAGAAAACTACAATACTCCCTAATACTTAGTTTCTAACCCTTTTCTCACAGCCCATAACTAATCAGTGCAATAACATACTCATCTAACACAGTTGGTTGTAAATATTTACCTTAAAGAGATCAAATAGAAAAATCTAAGAAAATGAGTAGTGTTCCCCTTTTCTCTAGCCACCTTCTCGTGCTTGGAAAGACCCAAGGATGCAAATAGCTTGCAAATTTCGGAACCATGGGAGGAGATGAGCGAAAGATTGAGAGATTAAATCTTTGGGGAAGAAGAGATAGGGTTTGAGAGGGGGTGGGTTGCTGCAAAAAAAAAAAGTTTGGGAAATGGGGGGACTCTCGGGAGTTTTAAAATGCTGGAGGGGGGTGGGTTTTATTATATTATTTTTTTCTCCCCTTTTTTATTTAAACGTGTGTTTCATTCTTCCCCCCTAAAAAAAAATCCGTCCTTAAATTTGATCTATGACTAACCTTGAGTCTCAAACAAGTGAGGGTACTTCTCACGCATAATAGTTTCTGGTTCCTAAGTCATCTCCTCACCAGCTGGTCCTTTCCAAGCCACTTTCACTAATACAACATCCTTAGAACGTAAATGTTTGACACGTTTGTCCATTATAGCCACTGGTTGTTCTGTATAACTGAGATTCTCATCAAGTTGCACCGACTGAAGTTGAATAATGTGAGAAGGGTCATGAACATACTTTCGAAGCATCGACACATGAAATACCAGGTGAACACTCGGTAGATCTGGCGGAAGGGCTAAACGATAAGCCACTTGCCCTACCCTCTTTAGGATCTCAAAAGGACCAATAAACCTGGGGCTATGCTTACCTTTCCAACCAAAACGTAAGATACCTTTCATGGGAGACACACGCAAAAATACATGTTCTCCTACACTGAACTCTAAAGGTCGACGTCTCTGATCTGAATAAGACTTTTGCCTACTCTGAGCAGTCAGCAAGTGATCTCGAATTATCTTGACCTTCTCAATAACTTCTTGAATTAGATCTAGGCCTACCAACCTAAGCTCTCCAACTTCAAACCATCTAATCGATGATCTGCAACGCCTCCCATACAAGGCCTCAAAAGATGCCATTTGAATACTAGATTGATAACTATTATTATAAGCAAATTCTGTCAAAGGCAAGTATTGATCCCAACTACCTCCAAAATCAAGCATGCAAGCACGTAACATATCTTCTAGGATTTGTATCATTCTTTCTGATTGACCATTAATCTGAGGGTGAAAAGCAGTACTCAAATCTAGTCTAGTCCCTAAGACCTGTTGGAAAGATCTCCAAATTTGAGTTGTGAACTGAGGGCCCCAATCTGATATGATAGACAATGGAACTCCATGCAAGGATACTATCCTCTCTAAATAAATCTTGGCATATTGAGTTGCTAAGTAGGTAGTTTTCATAGGCAAAAAGTGTGTTGACTTAGTCAATCGATCTACAATCACCCAAACTGAGTCATAACCCTTTGAGGTTTTAGGTAACCTCGTCACAAAATCCATAGTAATCCTTTCCCATTTCCATTCCGGTATATCAATTCATTGAAATAAGCCTGCGGGCTTTTGATGCTCTGCTTTAACTTGTTGACACACTAGACATTTAGATACAAATTTAGCTACATCCTTTTTCACTCACTTCTCCAGTTGTCGAACACCACCATGGAGGGCAATGAGCGTGGTTGGCAGTGATAGAGAAGGTCATGGGCGTGGTGGTGGTGAAATTTTCCGGCGATGGTGGGTCGATGCGGAGGAGGAGAGGGCCGATGAAAGGGTTGCGCTGCAAGGAATTTGAAAATTACAGAGAAAATGACGAAAGAAAGAGGGAGAGAGTTTTGCCATAAAAAAATTATCAATTAAAAAAAACTATTATCCAATGTTTGGTGTACATGGTAGAACCACAAAATCTTTACCCTTGACTATTTTATTGTTATATTCAAGGGTTTGAAAAATTTGTGCACGGTACCAAACCTAATAAACTTGTGCACGGTAGAACTGGCATTGTTATTGGTTCAAATTCCGTACATGTCTAACCCCATTGTGCAAATATTTTGGGAGACAAAGTCGATCAAGACTAAGATTTCTTGTATGGTTAAGCGCGTGTTTGGATGGTGTTGCTTCTTGAAATATAGTTTTCGACAATCGTAATTACGACAATCCAAACATATTATAAATTGATAACTTTGACAAATCTAGTTTTCAAATTCACATGGACAACCGCTAAAAAAATGGATTAGTAATAAGAGTGATGAAGTTGCATTATATTTATATCGCATTATTACTTTGCTATCTATTAAGGGTCTAGCTTAGTTTTAATTTAATTGATTAATTGATATGTGTGTGGATTAGTAATAAGAGTGATGAAGTTGCATTATATTTATATCACATTATTACTTTGCTATCTATTAAGGGTCTAGCTTAGTTTTAATTTAATTGATTAAGTGATATGTGTGAGTTATTATAAATCTATTTATATATGCATTTGATTTTTATAAATAAAAAATTACTTTAATATTTATTTACTCAAATGAGAGATATATATAGGAGAAAAGAATTAAAATTTTATGTAGTTAAAATTGTGAAATATTAGTAATATAATTTTTAGTTAAGCATTTATGTCCAATAAGAGATCGACTTTCATCTTTTAGTTACTTTGTCCAATAAGGGATCGACTCTCATCTTTTAGTTAAGCATTTATGTCTAAAAATATCATGTTTGGTTGGTTATGGATCATCATAGTGACTCTTCTTCAAGGTTGAGTCTTATTCCTCCAACTTTATCCCACCAAGAAAGCCAACTCACACTTAAGTCTCCATGGCCCAACATCTAGTGATCCCATTGATCGTTTGACTAACCACAAGAAAGCTCATCACACCAACTTAATTGCCAACTTAATAAGACAAGTTATGAATCCAGGTATCTTGAGATTGTACTATCAAGTATAAATTTAGTATCATTGGGATGTGATGATAATATTAGGCGACACACCACATCTATGACATGTTACAGACTGACAACAACACATTCATACCTCTTATGGAGCCCGCAAGACTACATATACACATACACATGGCATATAAGACCCAATAAGAGAAAGACACATGCATGAAGATGGCGGGAGACATCACATATAAATACATGAGGATCGCATGATCACTTCTTAAATTCATGGTTAGACAAAATTAGAGAGAAAAACTGACAGAGATTTGAGCTTAAGACACTATATTTTCTCTCCCTAATGTTATCCGATGTGAACATAATTCTTATTAAAATTTATTAAAAATTATAAAAAAAAATGTGTCACATCTTATTAAATTACTCTTATAATTTTATAGTTTTCAATCAACTTCAATAAATAATAAAATGCACTGAGAGAAGTGTGTTAAAAAATATGTTACTACTCCTCTAAAATAAATACACAGGGATGTCAGTTCTTAATGTAGCCTAATATACTAACATTTATAAATCATCTGATAAAATATTTTCAATAGTCGAAGTTATTTTTTCTTTTCAAACAGTAGAGAATTCATTTTCATAAAAAGAAAAATGTCTTTTCGAATAGAGAGAGAAAATGATATCACGAGGATCTTGCCAAGTATTTGATGGAGGTGGGGGCCCAAAGGATACTCTTTTGGATTCTCTGGATAGCATCGACTTGGCATCCATGAAAGAAAAATAAAAAAAGAGAATCTGGGTTTTGGGAGACCACCTTATGAGCCATTTTCGTCAAATTATCCACATAATATTGATGCTAAAAATAAGAGAGATAAAAAAAAAAACCACAAATCTACTAAAGCCAGCAAATATTTGTTCTTAGGCAATACAAATATTTGCAGCTCCATCCACCTTTTAAGACTGGGGATGACCTTTGGGCAGGTATTAGAGTTGTCAAAATATGTGGAGCATGATGAGTTGGTCTTATTAAGGGTTAGGTTGGGTTACAACTAATTTAAGGATATGTTTGATATAAAAGTTTTTTTTTATATTCAAGAATTATGAATCTTAAAAATTAGGGTTTTTAAGGATAATTAAAATTTGTTTAATTGGTAAAAATATTTATGCAAGTTTTTTGAGAATCAATTAAAGAGTAATATAGTATTTTTTTTTTACCCAAAAACTTTAATTATTTTTCATATTGAATAATCTAACAAAAATAATGTGATATTTTTATTACCGTAAAAAAATTATCTTGAGAAAGTTAGATTTCCACCTATCTATGAGATTATGAGAAACACAGAAAAAAAAAAACATTGTTTCTTGAAAATGTTATTTTTTTAAAAGATAAACTGAACATAAAAAATAAACATTCTTAGCAACAGATTCTCATGAAACAAAAAAATTATACTGTATCAAACGCTCTCTAAATTTGAGCATACTTTGGTCCAAATTTTTACTGGACTAAATTAGGCTGTTTGTGATGGGTTAAGCCAGTCTTTGGGCTCGATTTATTTTTATTAACTTTTATAATTAATAAAATCACAGATGATGAATTTAACATGTATTGTTAATATTTATTTAATATATTTATGCACATTTATTTTTTTAATTTATAGCACGTGTTTATTATTACAATTGATATACTTTATTTTATTTTTATTATTATATACTACTATTCAGTGATGGACCTATGTTTGTGAGGATGAACAAATGCATTACCTCATTTTAATAAAATCATAAGTATTTATTTTAAATTTTTATATTTTATACCCCTAATTTTATATATTTAAACTCCTTAATCCATTTTTATGTGAGACTAAACAAATACATCCCCTTATTTTTAATAAAATATTTTTCTTAAATTTTTTATGTTTTATATCTCTCATTTTTATCAGCCACCTATACAAATTATAACTTTAGAGTTTTTTTTAGAAAATATAACTTTAGAATTTATCCGCATGTTTCATAGATAATTAAATATTCATATTCGGGCAGTAAAAAAAATATCTATATTCGGAGTCATTGATTAACTGCATTTGATTTAGATATTTTAATTATAAAATGTAACAAATAATATATATTAATTTTTTAAAGAGAATATATATTAAATTTATTACATATGTAAAATATATGTACCTGTCCATTTATTCTATGAGTGGTGCCGGAAGCTGCACACATATTAGACAACAATAGACTCTCAGTTTTCAATTTTGAAATGAAAAAAATTAAGATTTTTGAGTTATGGTGATAGAGGCTATACGTGAAATATTAATCTTTTTATCATAAATTCCATATAAATTAAATAACATATATGTACGTATGGAGCAGGATGAACAGACTAAAGACCATTCAATCATATTTAAATAATCAAAATTTAAAAAAATATACACAACCTTTTCAAATAATCATGTAATTACTAATTCACTTTTAATATCAATCATCTATATATAATTGTATGATATAAATTTATAATTTTTATATTTTTAATAAGAGAATTCTTCTCACCATCTGTATGCAAATTTTTATTATGAGAACATATTCTCACCTAATATCATAGCTATGTATGTGCTTATGTCTATTTTAGAATACAAGTTGATGTTATTGGTAACCATTAATGAACTTCACATCTTAGTTCCTTGCATGGAGCTGGTCCAGGTGGAGGAATAAAAATAGTGATCCATGTAACAATTACATATCATCTTAGGTTTAATTATTTATTTAATTTTTATTGTTGTACGTACAAACTTTTTTTAAAAATTTTATACTTAAAAATTATTCATTTTAGTTCTTATATATATTTTTAATTTATTTTAATTCCTATGAATTTAGACGATAGGGACTAAAAGATATTAGAAATTCTATGTTTTTAAGAACTAATTAAAAAGGATTAAATTGGTATTTGTAAGGATTAAAATGAATTATTTTTAATTATAAGAACTAAAAAAATAAAATTTATATAACTATACGAATTAAATCAGTAATTAAATTATGTTGTATTTAAAATAATTATGAAAATTGTATATGTTGAAAATTTGTGGGAATACTATGTTGGGTAAAATAGAGGATGAATCATGGATTAGAAAAAATGGATAGACCGAGTTCCAATACCTAGGTGTTATGTCCAAGGTTAAAATCCAAGTTAATTTATGAGTCCATATATTTCAAGCATGTCACACTTTCTTCAAGTCTAATGCCAAAATTCCAATGAACATTGGGAACATAAATCTCAATCACCAATTAATTTGTCAAGAATGATAGAGCACCATGAAGTTATATTGGTTGGCATCCTGTGCCATGGGCCCTGTCCTTGCTTTGCTTTGTATATATGGTTGTCTTCTTTTTACTTATTAATCACTTATATTGTGATGTTATGAGTCTTATATAATTACACGTAGATCAATTCAATGATAAATAAGACTTAAAATAAATTTTAAGATTTTTTTTTATTTTAAATAAAAATTATATATAGAGAGAGAGAGAGATTTTTTTTGTTAAAATTGATTTTTTCGTTCCATAAAAATTAATAAAAATATTTTTTTTATTCATCAACTTAAAGTTTAAGTTTTAGGTCAACCTTGATTTTGGGACTTTGCACATGCAACTTGTCCCTATCAACTTTCCGTGAAGGCATGGGCCATGCATTTAGCTCAATTAATCAACTAGCCAGCTACTTGGGGATATATTATCTCAAATATGCTTAGTGGAATGGATTTGTTCTAGTTAAATTGCAAACCCAAAACGAATTCAATCCTTTACCTCTAGGGCACTTGAAGCTTTTGAAGACACTACATGACCAAATGGGATGTGGATTTGGCCTACGATGACATGGATCCAACATTAGAATTGATATAAAGCGAGTGAAAGGACTAGATGGTATTAAAAAGTTCGGAACATGTGGCAAACAAAAGAGTTGAACAGAGTAAGAGCTATGAAATATAGTGTTACGTACAAGTGGAAGACCACATATATATGCTGGTGGGGGATACAATAAATACAGCTTTTGGGGTTTGGAATTAGGGAGACTAAAAAATTAAAAAGCCTCTTGTTTCTCAACGTGTGCATAAAAGTTGATGTTTATGTGTGTGTGTTTTTGTTCAGGCGATCCCCCCTTAACACGTCATAATTATGTGTGTTTTGTTATCCACGCATGGAAAATAAAGAAAAGTCCATTTTATATAGCTGCTATCCATTATCTATGGCAGTTGTAGACACGGATCTTGCACGAGGGGATGCAGTTTTAGCTAGGGTTGTCAAATTAATGATGCATAGGATAATAAAGCTTTTAGCAACCAAAACATATGATTTATTCACAGATTAATTGGACTCGATGAGGAAATGCCTAATGTTTGTTCTCTTTATTTCTTTTTGGCCAAAGAAAGTGTCAATTGTATTTCTTGAGTTGTCTCCTGCTTGGGTTGCGGTTTTATCTGTCCAAGCTTGGGTGTATCCGATGGAGGAAAGTATAGGATGTTTTGAGTTTTATTCATTGAATTGAAATGGTAAATCCATTTAAATATTGTAAAGAACGACAGAATTTTAAATAACCACATAGAATATTGTAAATAACTATATAGAATTTTAAATTAGTCATTTATTTTTTTAAAAAAATGCTAAATTTTTCCATTCGCCTGCACAGAGAAAAAAAAAAAGAGTACTAACTTTCGGCACAAGTAGCTCAACAATATTGCTTTTTTGACAATGATATGCTTGACTATATGTTTATGTTGTACAATACAAGTTGGATTACTATTCTTTTTGTGCAGAACGAATCAGCATGTTTTAAGTACTTCAAATATATAAATACGTGATCACACAAACGACTTGTCTGATCGTGTTACCTACCTACTGGATGAAAATCATCAAACATAGACAAAACAAAACCACATATTCAAAAACGTTATTTATGTACTCCTATCCTATGAGAATGAAATAATGAAAACTATATAGTTAGATGAAAATGATTTGTCCCAGCACAAAATATGTTGGTCCTATCACTTTGATAGCCTACACAAATGTAAATTATCTAATGAATTATATTGTGTGTATGATAATGTCAAATGAGTCATGGAATATCTTACAAGCTAATCAAGTATATATGTCATACCCATGACAATGCTATTATGGAGTCTTTTTTTGCCATCTTGTAAGGAACATTTGCTATCTAGAATCTGAAATCCTGTATTTTGGATGTCTAAAAGCTTCGGATTCTTTTATTCGACATCCAAGATTAAAAAAAATCTAAAATTTGTACGATCGAGTGTATGATATGATGTTTTACCAAAATATGCTATGGAGTAATGCTCGAGCAATAATGAAAATTCTATTATTTGCTTTAAATTGAATGTTCAATAACAGAAAATTCTGTCACTCTTCTCATGATTTATTAGAAACAGAATATACAAATAATGGCAATAATTCTTCTCTTTTTGTACTTAATCATGTATACGTACATTACTCTTTTTTCCTTTAAGAAATTTTGGCTAAATAATGAATACACACAGATTACAAACCTCTCTCTCTCTTACCTTGCCTAAACTTTTAAATGGAAAATCTAAATAGAAACTCCGAGTTAGTGATTAGATGTTTAAATTTTTTATCGGAAAATCTAATATATATATATATATATATATATATATATATATATATATATATATATTAGAATGATTATATTTTAACAATAAAAAATTTAAACATCTAATCAATAACTATTTTTTCTCTTTATCTCTTTTTCTATCACAATACATTATCAATCAAATTAATTCTGTAAAAAAAAATAATTAAATCAATCACTTAATTATTTTATTTTATTTCTTTTTCTCTCAAGTTACAGACAACTTCCAAGAAACATTTTTTTTTTATATTTTAAGTCATCCTGAGCATGTTAGATATACAGGCTTTCAAGTTCCAAGACTCATCAAATAGAAATTGAAACTGGGATTTGAAGACAAAAATGGTTATGAGGCCAAAGTCAAGCTGCATCAGGAACTAGAACGGAACCCCTTATTTCAGAATGGAAATATTTTATAAAAAAATACTTTTTTCCCATAGTTTTTATAACTTATTTTGTAAGTTATCAATTAGCGATCGATCGAATTCTATTATTGAACTTTAAATGCTTAAATAATACGACACAATATTCCTACACTTATATGCACAATTTTTTTTTTCTAGCTTTTATACCGTTTGTATCAGATACATCTGCAACTGTGAGCTGCCATAAATATCTATATAGTCCACCGAAAATATATAGCATATTAGAACTAAGCCTGCAAGAAGTACCGCCACATGCAATCTCCTCAACCAAGAATTTTAAGAGAGTAAAGTTAATCTATAACAAGGGGAAATTCAAATATATATATATATATATATATACTACTATAAACATTATATACATCTACTCTAAATGATATATATGATGTATTATAGTACTAACAGAAATGTTTTCTTTTTTGGTACGACGCATCATATTATTAGCATAGACTAAAGTGTCTGTACTAATAATTTGATTTTGGTTGGACAAAAATCACACTAACAAAGGCCAATTCAGTGCTAATTAACAGCCAGTATGTGACGTTTTGCTTTTACAATAATAATACAATGCCTGCATAATGTGCTACGTTTTCTTTTCTTTTGTTACAGCCATAGGTGTGAAACCAGAGGTAGCATTTTCGTATATTCCAGAATCTGTCTCCTGAATCAATTCCAGAAGATAAAAGGGAAAAAAAGATGAAAGAAAAACAACCTTTCTCCTTTAAACCATCTTTTGCAGATATTAGCCTTAGTACCTTCACGTGACATAAAAACTAGAGCAATTTTCCATTCTTTCACACTTAAGAGTGTTACATTCGGATGAGTCATGCATGGAATGCAGTGTAAAAAGAAACGTTAAGATAAATGGGGTGTAAAGGGAGAGTGTTTTTTTTTTTTTTTGTTTATTGATAAATATTAATTATTAATTTTGTCAGTTGTTAATAGAGGAATCGAACATGGGGTTTTTTTTTCTTTTTTTTTGTTAACCATTCAATTTGTTATGGTTCAAAACCTGCAACTAATTTACAAAACTAGCAAACAGAACAGCACAACAGCAAGCATACAAAAGCCAATAACAGAAAAGAGAATCAAACAAAGATAAGGATAAAAGATGAATACTATCAATTACGTGTTGGTTTAGTCACAAAGGAGCTACAGGAAGGAAGCGAAACTGATCTGTTATGGTGCAAGAGTTACAAAAATCTGTGTACAACTCGAATCTTGCTTGGTCTTTTCACTGTGTCGAGATAGCGGCATCAAGGATCCCAAGTCAAGTTTCACTCTATCTCTCTCATACACCCCGATCTTTCTCTTTCTCTCATCATTGTGATTACATGAATAGGACCTCATTGCTACATCTCTACATCTCTTTCCATAAGGAAATACTCCTATGTTTTTAGAGCACTCAAGAAAACAAACTATCACATGTACAGAGAAATTACCAAAACAGAAAAACTGGAAGAAAAAAACAATTAGTTATTAGCCACTAACTAATTTATCAGAAAATTGTTTCTAGTTAACTTGACAACTTACAAACTGATATTAGAGACACATCTTCACAAAATCAATCTTATATCTCCCGTGTGATGGGAGAGTATAATAAATTGAGTGTGAAAAACTTAGCTAGGATCAATAATTTTAAGGGACATGGTAGCTAGCTAGTTGCCCTAAAGATTTTTGCTAGAGTGACATGACATGGTGAGAGAATATGTGCTAAAAGGACCTCTATATATATACCTTACAAATAAGGTTCTTTAATGCACATGATATTAGGGACCAAATGATGCATGTGATGGTTGAAAGCTTCGTTCCACTGTCATCCAAACCCTCAACAAAAACAAGTTAACGTATGGATGGCGAGAGTCCACGATTAGGCACTGCCCTCCCCCGTTAAAGAATGTCACACACTACACCCAACTTCATCTCTAATCCTTAACCCAAGCTGGTCACATCAACTCACGCAATGCAACTAGCTAGAGGGGTATCATACTTTGATCGATGACATAAGAATTCTTTAATAAAGGAACCAAAGTAGGGTCATGTTTTGCAATTTACGATGTGTTGATAACATGATGGTCTGAGAGGAGTGGCAAAGGCTATCACATGGGTGATACTACGTGATGAAGTCAGTCCACGTTACTTGTTTTGGGGTCCCTCCCCTCCTTTTTGATAGTTACCGGGCATTGGTACTAAGTCCGTACGCCCCAAAAATTG
>NC_016090.4:38034562-38043363 GCF_000004515.6 Glycine max
AAAAAAGGCTCCAAATTTTATTACGAGCGGCGTGCAGCTCGGAAACCTCGAACTACTGATACCTACTCAGGCATGTACTTGTGATCGATCCCTCATTCACTACCCAACCTGTGAATCAACTTACACAAAAATTTTCATTAGTTTAATCAAGAGTCTCAAGTTCAAGTATGATTATATAACTGTATTAAATACTATAATAACAAGTTTTGACGTTGAAGGGTATCAGTCATGACACTCGTGCAAGATTATCTCTAGTAAAAGATTATTATAACCATTAAAAAAAAAAAAGATATCCCTCAGTGACTGTAAACCCCAACAGTTCCATGAGCAAGATTCCTAGTTAGCCCACCCATGTTGCTCTAACTGACACTGTTGTAGGGAATACATCATCTCACCATGTTATGCTCAATTATGATCACCAACAGTTTTCAGCATTACACAAATTAACAGGTGACATAGGTAATATGCTTGGTTTTGAGAGGTTCGATGACAACACAGGGTTCAAGAGTTAAGAGGACACATCGATTGTTGAGGAGGACTGAGATTCTCTACCCGATTTTCCAATTGAAAACAAACATGGTAGTGAGTGTTATTGGATAGGGGTTTGCCTGTAATAGCCAGTGCCATTAGACTAGAGACTCACGTGAGACTTTTAATATGCTCAATTTGTAACAGTTTTTCATTACCATAAGCATTGCCAACACAACATCGCCTTGTTACGAGAAAGAAAAGGACTATACCTCACTTATTTCGATTTCCACGGGAGAAAACAAAAATCAGACTAGTGCCGTGAGCCCGTGACGAAATAGGTAACCAATGTACACAAATGTTTTTGTATAATCTCCTTCCAGTCTTTTAATCTTGATTTTTTTTTTTTTACAAATGTTATCTTAGTACAGGGATTAACAAACTAAAAGAAAAAAAAAATACTTTTACACTTTTTATGATTTTCACAATAAATATTTTTTATTTTAATTTTTTAATCAATATTCTAAAAGTTCTAATTAATCATTTTTTTTATAAAAACACATACCTTTTAGGACAATTTTCTTCAAATCAGATAGAATTAATGTGACTAACAAAATTGTTTTCTTTTACTATTTAACATAGTTACATGTTTAAACTCAAATATTGGATCAATAGATAAATTAAAATAATTTCAAATAAATCGACTTACACGTTTATGATTTAGGAAAAAGAAAACAATTACACATGAAATTAAATATGGTGTGATGTCATTATAAGCTGAGTGGGGTCCACTGTTTCGGTTATAAATTACGCCACATGCCTTGCTTTTCCTTCATTTTCTTTTTCTAGCGTCTGTTAAGCTAATCATAGTTTGTAATTTTGCTGTCAAGGAATAATATGCTTTCGGTTTCGGGGCATTCTAGGAGCAGGAAAAGTTAAATAAGATACATACTCAACCAAAGATAAAATTAATAAAAGAAAAAAGAGACAAGCACACCACAAAGATTGGAGCACAGAATTGAAGGACGATGTCCAACATAACTAATAACTATAATAACTAACTAACATAAGGACATGCATTCAGAAATTTGAAGCACCAGTCTTCCAATCATAAGGGTCGAAATCCTAAAAAGAAAAAAATGAAACAAGAGAGAGAGAGAGGGATGATAGTAGTAAACGAAATAGTTAGTATTCAGAGACAGAGAAAACGAGGGAAGCTCAAATTAGCCAAGGCATCACCGAAAATATCTCCTTTCCCACTTTCCTTGCACCTGCTTGGTCTCGCCAACTTTTTCACTCCCATCTCATCCTCCACGTTCTCAACACACTCTTCCTCCTCCTCTGCCCCACTTGTAATATCCTCTTCACCACACTCTTTTTCTTCTTTTTCTTCTTCTTCTTCTCTGTTTTCCTCATTTTCATTTTTTTTTTCTTCTTCTTCTTCTTGGTCATCAACACCTTCACAAACATCATCATCGTCATCCGAGGCCGAAAAACCCTCAAACAAACACAGCCTAAGCCTGCCATCACCGCGCTCAGCGTGAAAATAAGGGGAAGGGGAAGGAGAGGCTACAGCTTCCAATATTAGCCTTCCACCTTCGCGAAGAGGCCGAACATGAACACCACCGAAACCAGTGATTGTTGTGAGTGGTGGTGGAAAGTTGCAAGTGCGGTTCACTCTTTTAGACATGTAACTTGCATGAGTAGTAACAGTAACAGTAACAGTAGTAGTAGTAGTATGTTCCGTGGAACATGTGTTGGTGTCAGAGGAAAACAAGGACATATCATCACCACTATCACTGGCATTGCTACCGGTCTCGCTGCCGAGGCTTTCAGTGCACATTTCCAAGCTTTTTTCACTGAGAATTGAAGAGGAGCGTTTAACTGTGGGGTGGACATAGACTTGGTCCTCTGTTTTGTTGTGAGAGAGAGTTTGAACTAAACTCCAGCCACTAGCCAGGTCGGATTTTGTGTTGTTTTTGTCACATTCGTGGTTGGTGAGTGGGTTTTCTTCGGAGTCAGAGAGGGGTGAAAGTGAAATTGTGTTGGTGTTGTTAGTGGGAGAGGGAGAGGATTGAGGAAAATTGGAACCTTGTTGTAGTGAGAGTTTGAGCCTGAGTATACGTGGCTCCATCACGCGGGGTTCGAGACAAGATTGCAACCCTTGACAGACACTTGAGGAGGACATTGTGCGTGTCAACACTCAACAACAGTGAAAATGTGAAAAAAGCAGGGGAAGGGAAACAAGGGAAAACAGGGGACTCTGGAGTTGGGTTTAAAAAATTCTGAGGTGAGTGGGGATTTTACGACAACTTGGGAGGTTTGGTGAGAAGAAAAAGTGTTAGGGAAAAGGCCATGGTTTTGGATGAAATTGAAGGTAGGTTCCTTGGGAAAGAGAGAAGAGAGGAATGGACATGAACCAGGAGTGAAAAGGGTGGGTCTGAATATATAGTTGGCAACGGCAAAGCCACCCTTCGTAACTTTAGTGTTTAGTGCGGATAGGGTACTTATTCCCTAACAATAGGAAAGTGATGCACATCAGTGGTAAAAAAACTCCTTTTTTTTTCTCCAAGAATATTACTAGTATTTATGTTGGAAAGTTTTAATGTGAATCTCATTTTTTACAGAGTGTTTGATAAAATAAATTGATACAAAAATTTTAAATTAAAGTAATATATAAAAGAATATACCTCATAACATTTGACTAATAATTTTATTTCTTTTTAACTTTCTTTCACTAAATACCCATGGACTCGGTGTATGAATGAAAGAAAAAAGATGAAGATCTAAAAAATAAAGAGATAAATAAATAATTAAAAAGGAATGAATTTAACAAATAATCTAATTGTAAGGGAAATACATTCTTCACAACTTTTTTATTATTCATTATGAGGGTTTTTGGAAGAAAAATCACATTGCATCCTATAACTTTATTTGTGGGACCACTAAATATATCAACGTTTTCCATAATTTGTTATAATTCTTAGTGTTGGGAATTTGAGGGATAAAACATTATAATTACCTTTCCTAATAAGTTATTTCACTTTAACACCACCTTCAACTCAAAATATTAAACTATTAGATTTGTAAATATTTCTCATTTATATGTTACTCATTTTGTCTATTTCATTTTCATACTTATCCTCCAACAATTAAGTTTCCTAGTTGCTATAAACGTATACGACAATAATTTAAACTTTTCTATTTACTGTAAGTTGAACCATGATTTAGGCTTTTCTAATTATTATACTTTTTTTTAGAGTCAATTTTTTTTTGTTTCTGACAAAAATAATCAATTACATAGCACAAGATGTGCATGCCCACAACAAATCACAAGGGTAATTATTATTATAATTATAAGAGAAGTACTAGCGATACATTAACTTACACACTTATGTTAGAGAGTATATTGTAACACTCATCTTAAGACAATTATTTATATTTTCCTAATTATTCTAATTTATTATTTTTTTATCAGATTTTACCTGTACAAAAATGATATATGTACTAATATACACACGTGAGTATCATTGTAAAAATAGTCATTTAATATCTTTCGCATACACAAATATTCTTCATTGTTTAATTGTTTAATGTTTACAATAACTCTTCTCATTGAGAGTGTCTATGTAATATTTTTAAACATAAGAGATTAATATAGGGAAAAAAAGAGTAGTACTCTTGTGTGTAACCAAAAAGCTCAGTAGTTCAAGTGTAATTTTTCCCAATATATAAAGATACAAGGACTTGATTGTATAATAAAACTGTAATAAACTTCTAATTTAAGCCCACTACTCATAGGTTTCGGCTTTAGACTCTTAAGAATAGAGCTATACTGTACACCTTGTACAGATCTGTGTATTGCTTTCACTTTCATCAATGAATATATTTGCCTTTCAGAAAAAAAAAGAAAAGAAAGAATGAACACACGTAAAGGGCTGAAGCACGAGGTTTATACTTTATATACATGATAACTAACTTCTAACATACTCTTAACAGAATTATGAACTAACTTTTAGCATAAAAAACTAACTTGTATGTTAATTCCATGTTTCAATCAGTGCATTTGAAAACTATTTCAATTGACCCCCAGACTTTGTGTTACTGCTATACAGTCCTCTGTTTTGTTTAATTGCATGTCATTACCATTACCATCTATATCTATACAGAGAACAAAAATATTTATATAGAAAAAGAGCATGCAACTGTTATTACTATATATAATACAATCACACTTGGAGTAGTACCATCCAAGCAGCACCTTATAATCCATCTTTGGCTCTTCAATATAGTTCAATTATTATTATTTTATTAAAAAAGATACCTTATAATTTTTCTATGCATATACATATTATAACAGTAATAGATTTTGGTGTTATTGCCATTTTTTTAATTTGGACACTGATGATAAACAATCATTGAGGACATTTTTAGTGATGGATTTGTGGGTGCCGCGTGTGGTATCCTCTGATATTTTGAGAGGGCACACTACTCTTCATTTATTATATGCTAATAAATCAACCGACCTAGCAAGAGTGACCGAAGGAATGGATACTAAAGCAATTAATGCTTGAATAATCCTCACTTTGATGTCTTCTAAGCTAAGAGGTCTCTCAACTTTTCTTGACTTTTTCACTCAATATTCATGAAGTTTACAACACACTCTTCAAAGTTAATATATATGGCTATTGTATATTTCTGGTCAGAGAAAGACAGCATCATTTCGTCACTTTTCCCTCCTTGTTCGATGCCTTTATATTGGTCAAATTTCTATCAATTGCCAAGACCGTACGGGAAATTAATGGTTATATTAACTATTTTCTTTACAACATTGGAGATTCGTTAAACAATTCTGCAAAAGCATATGTGGTCTTCAAGTGTCTCGGCTCTACACCATAATCTTGTTGGTCCAAGTGAAACTCTCCTACAGGTCTCTTAAAGTCTCAGAGTTTGAGTTTTATATATGAAAAAAGAACATAGGTTAGAATGGAAGCGTCACTAAAGACAGTTAACGTACTGAATTTCTAACAAAGATTAATAATCTACAGAGTTAAAAAATATTTCCCACATATGACATAATAAAAAAAATGTCTCGACTCTACCCTTTTAGTCGTCCTAGTTATACGTTAGTAATCCATATATATTAGCTTTCTTTAGAACATAAGTGAAGAAAAGAAAAGATTTTTACAGAGCTAGGCACAAATAGTAAGCTCCCAATTGTACTGAGTACAAAGTTTATCACTACGGGCCAGTTTGAGATATTTATGATGCACACATGCAAAGAACGTGCAAAGTAAGTGCAAATTAGTTTTGGTTCTGAAATATCTGAAGTGGCTGCTCGATCATCATGTTTTCTTTCCTCTTTACATAGTAAGCTAGACAAGAGTGTGAATTTGTGGATCCAGAAAACTGCCACAAATTCAGTGGAAATCATTTCTTGATCAGTCTCGATCTATATGTAGTGAATAATAATAATGCTGGAATGCATCCACAGACACTGTAGCATGCATATGGGGTATCACACTGAGTAGAAGAAAGTTCTCCACTTTGCACCCACATATACATTGTATTAATCACACACAAATTAAAAAAAAAAATGTGTGGAAGTGGATCTTACACCATGCAGCAACTTATGCCACCTAGTAAACTAAGAACGAGTGGCAGTGAACCAAAACAAAGCGTACGTTGTCCCGCAAATAACTTTTCACCCATAGCACACTAAGCATAGCAATAGCAATACTATCAATATGAAATGATTAATTTCATTTTTTGTTGTCAATTCAATCTTATAAAATTAATCATTTTGAATAAGTAAAAATCGAATAATTTTTTATTTTTGTTTTCTATAAAAAAATATAGTACATTTAATTTTTCTTTATTTAAAAAATATCCAAACTATTTAGAAAAAAATCTCATGTCTGAAATATATATATATATATATATATATATATATATATATATATATATATATATATATATATATATATATATATATAACTGCAATGGTCATATAATTTCCCTTCCATGCTAATTTTGCTCAATTTATAAAATGTTGCTTTTGATATATAATTAATTTTCTCACTATATACATACATATCTTTCATGCATGTCCTATACATATGGCTAGCTTTTAACACGTGATAACGTGCTTTTGACATTTCTTATTGTAACCAGTGCCAAATTACTAGCTACCACAGCGCATGCAATTACAACAATTCAGTGCCAAAATCACGTACCTAACCAGTAGTTAGGTCACACATCAGTTTACAGTAAATGATGGCAAAAACTGGAAAACTTTTGTTTGAAAATAACTTTTTCCACGTCTAACATATATCAACAACAAAGATTAGTTTGATCGGTTATATGTGGTCCCCTTTAACGTTGCTAAAACTATTAACATTAGTTATGAGACAATGATGACGTAGAACAACAATTATACGGTACCAATCTTAGTTGAGACAAATAAAATGCACCCTATAGAAGACTCTCATTCCAATAAAGGATGAATATATTTATAAATGCTAAAACCGGGGGAGGCAATCAAATGGGTGCGTAACACTCATTACTGATTTTGGTGCATCACATTCATAGTCCTTCCTATTGCTCTAATATATTATGCATTTCATGCTACAAATATTGGAAATAAAAAAGGCAAGGGTGAGAAGAGGGTCGAGAGAGACGAATATGATCAGAAGGGAAATAAAGGAGGGGACAAGAATATATGCGCCTTATATATTGCACACTTTGAAAAGCTAGGTCAATGGCCTAACCATCGAATGCGGTTGGATAATCCACCTTGTGCTCCTTTGCGGTTGTTCTAAATTGGCCAATCAATTAAGGAAAGCCTTTATAAAATTACCAATTAATGGGTATTTCTTTGGAGCATAGAATGTGAAACCTTAAATGCTAGCTAGCTAGATCTCATTATGCTCGCTCTATGTTTATGGATCGTTTACTTAAGCATAGATTTATAATTATTAAGCTTTTTAAGGAAGAAAGGCAATGGATTCTGTGTATGAGTCAAACTAATTGTTGAGCAAAAGTTGAGTTTTGGGTTTTGATCATGCTCTAGTGCTACATTCTTTTATTCCTTTGGCTTTGCGAGCTCCACACAACGTCGAAATGAAAGTGTGTGCAAGAATTCCAGGGCTAATAACGCACATAGACCATGCAATATATAGGCCTTTCCTGAAATTATGGCTATATACTTTAGGGTTTTGTTAACATAACACATACAAAAAAGTAAAATAATATTATTCATCTTAATTAATTACTTAAAAAATAATAATAATTTTTATATTTTTAAAAATAGAAAATACTTTTATTTTAATTTATTTAATACTGCAATGTTTATGTTTTTAATTTCTTTACATGTGCCATAAGAGACACGTATTATCATAAAGTTAATCGCAAAATACAGACCAAAAAGGAAACTAAAGATGAATTGATTCTATTTATGCATTAATTAACTATGGGTGGTGGAGATATAATTTCCGAAGCTTGACAGCTTTAACCTAATTTTAACCCTCTTAAAGCAGCACTTGCAATGCTAGCTTAGATTCCAAGATAAGAAACATCATCATTAACTAACTTCTAACATGGGAAATATGAGGAGATTGCAAACCGGAATATCTGTTTGTGGCATCATGACATGCAAAACCCGGGTTTTTTAAAACTTTAGATTGATGTCTACGTAATGCGACAGTTTTTGCCTCCATTTAATCCAATGAGCGGTTACCAGAGAATTTTTTAATATAAAACATCTAATTAATGAGATCGAGAATTGGAATCCCAGCATTGTAACTTTAAGCTTTTAGCACCTTATGGTTGATTACATCATCGACTTTTGGGTTTTTATATCGTGCAATTAAAATATAAAGTTTTAAATATATTTTTTTTCTTGTAATTTAATATTTTTTATATTTTTTTTTGTTTAAGATATTTTAAATAGTATTTTGAACAGTAAAAAAATATGATCTAAAATATTTTAAGGATAAAAAAATAAAATAAACATATTTTTGTAAGAATTGAAATGAAAAAAAAATAAATTTACAAGAATGAAAATAAAATAAAAAATACTAATTTACAGAAATAAAAAATGTGTTTAAACAAAATATAAATTATTTGAAGTTTTTACATTATTCAGCTTACACTCGCGCGTGCTGATCTAACATCTTTATGTACACATCTTGTTTTGAAAGGATTTATGTGCTCATCTTGTGCATCCTATTATATGACTTATGGAGTATTATATTTATGGCTAATGTCAATGTGCTATGCTACTCCCCGCTCTCATGCAATTAATATATATATATATATATATATATATATAA